>NW_016805609.1:2315821-2406453 GCF_001698545.2 Rhinopithecus bieti
AATAAATAAAATAAAAAATAAAGCAAAATAAAACAAAAAATGTACTTCTTTATCCAACTTTTACTGGGGACTTGTTGTAGTAAGGATCTCTCAAAGAAAAATTTCACAGTCACTATCCTTGAAGAACTTATCACCTAGTGAAGGTCATAAAACATATGGTACAATTTATTAAATAGAGACAAGTAGAGGATGTTATATAAAGAAATCTAGTATAACGGAATTTACTGTACACCATATGAAACTCAACTTGGTGATGCAAACATAGACTTCTATTTTTCTTTACAATTTTGGGATTTTTTTTCAGTTGTAGTAAGAAAACAAACATTATCATCAGCCCTAACTTTATGATCTGGAAATGGAATATTTCAGATTGGAGTTTTAAAGTCTCTATCTTCAAAGCATTTAAGAGGTTTCTCCTTTGTCATGCTACATTTTCCCAAGTATGGGCATTAATTTATTAACCCTCAGTTGATTGGCAGAGTCAGCTAAACACAGTACCTTATTCCCTGACGGAACCAGCAACCTGAAGTGAGTGTAATTGCTTCTTATCCAGATGACAGAAAGCAATTTCAGTGACTGCTTTACTTAATTAGGATGCATGAAGCATGAACCTCCAGGTCACCTATGTCTGTAAATTCTGCCTCTTCAATTTTCTTGAGAAAGCACTTATGTCTCCAGCACCTTGACATGGTTTTTAGCAAACACATATAAACTCAGCACAACCAAATTTCACTTATTTCTGGCTATATTATCTATACTGCCTTCTGGTTTTGCCACAGACCCCAGTTCATTTAATTACCCACTTCACTTTCTGAAAAGTTAACAGTGAAAAAGCTTCATTATCCATTTGTTGGCACAGTATTTTTGAAGGAATAGTTGAGCCCATTTTATTTATTTTGCATGAGGAAAACTCTTTGAAACAAAAGATTTTGGCCTTTTGCCTGGATTAAGAGAAGATTTGAAAGAAGACTAAGTTTGCATTATTCTGAAGTAGCTGCCTACCATCATGAAGCAATGTGCAACACAAGAGTTGTGCAAAATGACAGCATGGAAAACCAGACAACTGCTTTGCACCTTGGGGATCTCAAGTAGGCGGTTCAATGCGAGGTGCAGATCAAGAAACACATGTACTCAAATATGAGTAAAAACACATTTCAAAGACACAAATCAGTGATTTTTAAATTATGTGATATTTTGGACAACCCACTACAACATGATTGTAGGTATTTATCAAGCATCTATGATGATACAAAGCTATGATTGAGATAATAAAATATACAAGAGATAGCTGCCACACTGAAACAGCTTATGACCAAGAACAGTGGCAACAGTAAAAGTAACAGTAGCAAAGCTATAAAAAGCATCTCATATGAAATGTGTATACTATATTATATAAAAATGCATTTGTTTCCTTTTAGGGTTATTAATTGAGAATTAACTGTATCTTGATTATCCAGTCTTGATCTATTCTTATTATGATTATTTTCAACTTATAGCAGCGAGGAAAGTTTCAACATATGGGTGCTTTGGTATATAAGACCAGTCTACTTTAACCAATTAGTAATTAGTCCATACACCTCAGAGTTAGTCTTGGTAACTCAGGAAATACTAAATTTAAAGTTTGAATATATAACACAAATCCAACGTTTTGACTGGATTTAATTTTACTGGGTTACATCCAAGAGTTTCCTAAAACTCAGTAGGGTTACAAGTACTCCATGAATATTTTTATGTAAATATGTGATATGTGTGCGTATAATATATGGCTTCAAAGGGAAGACACTTGTACATGTAGGCATGTGTGCAACTGCGTGCACATCCTTTGTCCATTCATTCAGCACAGCTCCTCCAAAACTGAGTTACAAGACTGCACTTCTTGCTTACTGCAGTCTTTTATTTATTTATTTATTTATTATTTTTTTATTATACTTTAAGTTCTAAGACAGAGGCGACTGGTTACCATGTGCATAACGTGCAGGTTTGGTTACGTATGTGATACTGATGTGCCCATGTTGGATGTCGCTGCACGCCACTCAACTCATCAGGCACGCCGATCAGATTCATCATTTATATCAGGTATAATCCCGCAATGCAATCCGTCCCTCCTCCTCCGCGCCGCTATGGATGTAGGGGCTCCGATGTGTGATGTTCCCCCTTCCCGAGTCGCCAAGTGAGTCCTCATTGTTCAGTTCCCGACCTATGGTGAGAACATGCAGTGTTTGGGTTTTCTGTTCTTGCTTGGATAGTGTTGTAAAGAATGATGGTTTCCAGCTGCATCCATGTCCTCTACAACCAAGGGACACAAGCGTCATTCCTTTTTTATGGCTGATAACTAGATTGCCATGTGGTGTATATGCTGGCCACATTTTGCTTGAATCCAGTCTGTCACAGATCGACATTTTGGGCTTGGTATTCAAGTTCTTTTGCTATTGTGGCAATAGCGGCTGCCGCTCAGATCAGAACATACGTGGTGCAGTGTGGTTTCCTGTTTATAGCAGCTGATGATTTGCATAACTCCTTTGCGGCGGTAGCGTTAGTATACCCAGTGAGGTGGGATGGGCTGGATCATAGTGGGCGTACATCTGGGTTCATAGATCCTTGGGGAAGTTCGGCATACTTTTTCACATAATGCGTTGAAACTTTAGTTTGACAATCCCACAACAGTGCAAAAGTGTTGCCTATTGCTCCACATCCTCTCCAGCCCTGTTGTTTGCGCTGATTTTTTAATGATGGCCATTTAACTGGTGTGAGGATGGTAGCTGCTCATTGGGTTTTGAATTTGCATTTCTCTGATGGCCAGTGATGATGAGGGCATTTTTTTCATGTGTCGTTTGGTGGGCTGTATGGAATGTCTTCTATTTGAGAAATGGTCTGCTTTCAATTATCCTTTGCGCCCACTTGCTTGATGGGGTGTCTAAAACCACCAAAAGCCATGACGGCCGAGCAAAAGCCAAAATTGACCAAATGGGATGTCTAATTAAGGGAACTAAAGAGGCTGTCTACAGCAGGCAGCAAATGGAAACCTACCCAGATCGAGAGGTGCAACAGGCAACGCGGGCCGGTACAGAAGATGGAGAAACATTGTTTTGCAATCTCTAGCTCATCCTGACAGAAAGTCCAGAATCTACAAAGAACTCAAACAAATATACAAGCTTACTGCAGTCTTATCCGTTGTAGCTGACTGTGTGGTTCGCTTCAATTCTTGGCTAACAGCCTGCAGAACATCGCCATGATGAGGAAGACATGCACAGAAACCACTCAATGAAATGTATCACAGCAGATGTGATCAGCAATGTGCAAGAACCTATGAGCTGTATAATACCTGGCCGTCTGCCATTCTTCCTTCCTGTCCACTCACAGTGCTATCAAGTATGGATGCCACAGATGAGGTCCTAATCAAGAAAAAACTGGATAATAACATCAGTCTTAGAAAATGACATTTATGCATTCAAATAAATGGCACAGCCATTGTTGCTGTGCAGTTCTTGCTGCTAAGGCTTTTATATGCTTTTATTGTCTTCTTCGGTCAAAACACAGGAGTGCTTACTGATTACAAGGAAGCAGAGGTCAAAGTATTGATTTTAATGATCCTACTGAATTTTCAACAGTCTTAGCTTAGTAAGGTAAAAGACAGAGTGACAGAGTCTAAAGTGTTTTTAAACAGATTTGCATTGTTCAGGCCATGGACTGCTTTACACTTTAGAGAGTTGAAGAAGAAGTGAAGAAGTGCATATTAGGCATTTGAGAACACTTCTCCACTAATGAATGTAGATCTGGAGCATGATAGAATTTGAAGAGATCTGAGATGCCTCTTGTCTTTAAGTTCAAACCTTAATTTTTCTAGTAAGGAAATAGAAGTCCAGACAGGAAAAATAACTTATTCAAGGCCATAGAAAAGGTAAATGCAAGGGCTAAAATCATTTTTACTGTCCTTAGTTAGATCCAGTAATTGTTTTCATTATGATGTGTTTATTATATAACTTGGCTGAGGATGTTTCATTTCTTCTGTCTCTTCCTTTCTCTCTCTCTTTCCTATCCCTTTTCTCTTTCTCCCTAACAATCCCTTTCCCTGTTTCTCTTCCTCTTCTTCTCTCTCTCCTTATTGTCTTCCCTTTCTTCTTTCATTTTCCTCTTATGCTTTCATCCACTCATTCATTCATATATTTAACAACTATTTACTGAGTATCTATTATATGGCAGGCATAGTGTTAGAAGCCAGGGATTCAGATGGGGCCTGACCTTATGGAACTTACAGTCCAACAGGGCACATGGACACTGAGCAGGTCAGGTAAGGCTTTCCGCAGAAGTCATATTTATAACTGAGATCTGAAGGATGGGTAGAAGATAGTTACAGAATGAGGGGTGGGGGTCACATTCCAAGCAGAGGAAACAGGATGTGCTGATGTCCCACAGCAGAAAGATGCTCAGTCAGTTCTAAGGCTAGAAGAGGCAGAACTGACACACGAGGCAGTGGTAAAGTAGTATCACTATTTGACCCTGTCTTTAGTGCATTAATAAATTAGGAAGAAACATTCTAAAGTAAACTTAAAAAAAAACAACAACAAAAAACAAATAGAGGGAAATGTATCATGTATCTTGCTAAGACAACGTTACCATGACCCATGACCTTGTATATTAACCACCTTTTTACCCACCGATTCTGGCCCTCTCATGGAAGCCAATGTGGTCATTGTGGTATATGGACACTGGACTCCGAAATCAGACAAATCACAGAATTGAACCTTCCCTCTGAACTTTCTGGTGCTTTGGTCTTGAGCAAATCTTTCTGTCTCTAAGCTTCAGCTTTCTCATGTGCAGAATCAAGAATTCAAAACTGCTATACAGAAGGCTACACAGAACACGTGTCAGGAACCCAGTAGGATGCCAAGCATATTAAGTACTTAAACATTCAATAAGCAGGTTAAAAAGTCTATGACATTCAAGTTTTAAGTCATAATATCAGTAGATGCTTTTAATAGGAGTAATGGATTTTCAGAAATATAAAATCTATACTCTGTACCTAGATACTGCCAGAGATGGAAAAATGTACATTTTCAAGAGAACATATTGGGTCTGGAAATGCCATATGTAACCTTCTCCCAAAAGTAGAGGAGGTTAGTAAGCCCTTGGGCCATCAACATGGTCAACTCAGTCTCAAGATTATTCTTACTAATGCAGATAGACAAAAACAGGTTCCAATTCTCAGCGTTAATGGATGGAACAGGACTCACAAACATTGGAAATAAAATGAAGGGCATTTAACTTTCTCTGTCTCAGTTTTGTCTTCTGCTAATGGAGCTAATACCTCACAGGGTGACTTTGGACTATAATTATCATTATACCTTGTATCATTATCATTATGTGTCATTATACACTATAGTTATTAGTATTATACCCTATATCTGGGGCATAATACATGCTCACCTCTTGTATTCATGGAATATGATGGTCACATTTTATAATATAGATTCAAAATTATAATATTTGATAATTTGATTATAAGGGAAATAGTTTTAAAAAACTAAACTGTTTCCTTGTTCAATAAATTTCATAGGTGTTATAAAAAATCAATTTTGGTCATAATTTTAAATAATGGGAATGAGAGTTAGAGTCCCTATGCAGGGAAAAGAAAGCCTGTGACTCTTTCTGACAAGGCTTTACTGGTTCCAAGTCTGTTTTCAATCTCACACAAACAAGTTTATTGCTTGAGTGAAAGCAAAAACCAAAATCTCTTATGACTTTAAGCAGAAAGAGCTCTTGGTAGCTAGAGCTGGAATTCTTTATAAAAATAGTTTATTGCAAAGCACATATTTATCAATATTTTTAAAGGTAAATATTAGTGAATGAAGCTCTCTCTGTAACAGAAGTTTTGAAATTCATAGCTGTTCATCAACCTGGTATTGCTTTTCATACTTTCTCAGCAGTGTCAGCCCCCAGGACATTAACAGTCACAGTGGGATGTTAGCGATGTTTTCTCATGCTGTATATAAAACATTTTACTTTCAGAGTGGCATTTGGTAAACTAGACTAATTCACATAGAGGAGCATCTCTCTGAATACATTTTTGAAAAATTGCCTTTGATTGGAATTAAAAACATCACCATTTGGCAACCATCATGGTTATAATTGATTCAGAAAGAAATATCAATGGATGCCAAAACAAGAGGAACAGGATATCTACATCACTGCAAAATAAAGCAGAGAAGAACAGAAGTCTAGCAAGCATCACCTCAACTTAGGGATGAAAACTGACATCAGCAGGAATGAGAAACAGACATCAGGTGTCTTCAGACACAAGCCACTGGGACACACACCATGCCACTTCTGGGGCAAAAATGCATCATCTGAATATAATCATGAGCAGGCATCAGACAAACTCAAATATTGACAGAGGTGACCAAAAAACTCTCCAGTACTCTTTAAAAGTGTCAAGGTCATGAAAGGTAAGGGAAGACTAAGCACTTTCCCAGACTGAAGGAAACGGAGGGGACGTGACGACTGGAGGCAACATGGGACCTAGGACTTTCTTTTTCTAGAAAGAGATTTTGGGACGATGGTAAAATCTGAATAAGGCATTTAGATTAGATGTTACTGTGTTCATGTTAATTTCCTGAATTTGATCACTGTACTAGTGTTAGGAAAGAGAATATCCTTGCTTTGTGGTAAGCCAAAGTATTTTAGGGTAGAGATATAGTATGTCTGAAATTGTTCTTAAGCAGTACAGAAGGAAATTGGGTGTGCATGTATGATGTATATGTAGAGAGAGAAGGAGAGAAAGAGGGGAAGTAAAAATGGAAACATGAAAAAATTTGGTGAATCCAAGTAAAGTGTATGGTGATTCTTTATAATGTTTTGCAAGTATTTGGGAATTCTGAAATGATGTCAAAATGTAAAAACTTAAAACAAGTATTTTTCCTTCAAACCACAATAACCCTCTGTTATGACATGATTTCTTTCTGGTATTGGGTTTGATTATGAACAGCTTGGTGAAGAGGTACAACATATCAGTGATGGTGGAAAAGAAGAGTAAATATATATGCATAAGTATGTTCTTCTGACTAACTCCATTTGATGGTTTCTTGGCAACGTCCAAGTCAATGCATAGAAAAAGGTTGTTATTTTCCACTCAAGCCAGCTCAGAGAAAAGATGAGATTCAGGTACGAGCCATTCACAAAAAGGTTTAGTTGGTGACCTTAGGTTGGATGAGAGCCAACTGCTACTGTCTGATATCTATACTTCCAGGCAGCCTTTATTTTTCCAGTTTCTTCTCCTTTGTCCTTAATTTTCCTCTCTCCTCTTAATTAAGTCCCAAACCTATTCAGGTAGGATTTAGCCAATCTAATTCCCTCTATATTCAAAACAAAACACTTTCCCCTGGACAGGCCAGTCTCCTCGTTGTCCTCAGATCATACTTAATCCTGCCTCAATATTTTCTCTTACATTGTCCCCTCTGTATAAAGATAATTAAAATTAATAATATTAATAGCAGCTACTAGTTGTTGAATACCAGTTTCATGTGAGGTACTGTCTTAGATACTAATTAATAAATATACACACAGAACCTAATTTAATCCATCCATCTTCCATGCAATAGACATTACTATTTCCAGTTTTGGAGCTCAGAAATTTGATGGTTAAAATTTAGACAACTTTCTTTTAACATCTGGCTTTGTCCTTTCCACAACCGTTTCTTAAAGTATGTACCTTAGAACACTGAAGTTGTTATTTGAAAAAAAAAAAGTGGTCAAATATGTTGGGAAAATGCTGCATTAAGTTAATTAATCAACTTAGCCTCTGCTGTACTAATTTGTGTTGCTATTCTCCAACGTTTACATATTACACAGCATTCCCCACTTCATGTATATCATACCATTCAACAGCCGCTTTAAAAAATTATTTGTTGCTATTTTCTGTAATTTTGTCTTGTCACCCAAATAGATGGTATTTACCTGAAGAATGGGATGTATCTTATACTTGTTTCCCTCACATGTTAAGCACATAGTGGGTGTTCAATAAATGTCCCACAAGTGGCAGGAACACACTAAGCTCTCTACACCATCTCTTTTCTTCCTACAGCATTCCTTAGCAGTTCTCCTTGAATTTCCATGCCTCCAATTTCCTGTGTCCAAGCTAACATTTACATGTAAAAGAAGTGACCTTTGGATGTTCTGAAGTTGACTTCTAATCATTAATAGAAGTTTCTGCCCTCTGACAGCATTTGATTACATTTGGGTAACTCTTCATTCTCTTTTACCCAGGTAAGAGTCAATTTTCAAACAGCAGAGTCCTTAAAAGGTTTTGAACAAGAAAGGAAAAATTTAATTTAAATAAGCATTTCATACCTGGCAGTTGGGAAGAATGAAAGGGCCATAAACAGTTCTTCAGAAAGCACCATGGTTTGTTAAATTATAGATAATAAAATCATAGTATCACTAAAAAAAAAAAAAAAAGCACTATAGAGACTTTGAAATGACTTTTCTAAACTGCAAGAATTGCATTTAATTCCTGTTTCCTGGGATTACACACGAGCATGACTGCATTTGGAGGAAAGCAGGCATACTATTTCTGCCAAGTCCTTGCAGATTTATGTGAAAATTGGAAATGTCTATATCTTTGCAAAACCGATCTTGAGCTTTTAAGCGCCTAAATGTAAGAATGTACACGTTGTTGCATTTTCGAGGCTAAAAGAGTGTCTGACATATCTTGATTCCTTAGTAGCCATACACTTTCCAGGGAGCTTCAAACCTTTCTGTATTCCAACTTTGGTTGTTAGTGGGTGATTGATACACAGCTGCTATATTTTGGATATCAGGTTGAATTTGGGGGCAGTTTCTGGGAAGAAAAGATGGAGGAGCCTGGAAGAGTTTAACACATTTAAAGCTATATTTAAGAAGTCTCAGCTACCAGAGCAAGTAGCAAGAAATAACTAGTGATTATCTTTAATGTACACAGAATCCCTGAGAACATAAAATATAAAAGCTACAGTGCTGGGTACAATAGGAAGGAAAACTAGTCCCCAGAACTACAGCTTTTTCTCATCTTCTCTTCGTGGGCAAATATTTTGAACTTTCCTCCATTTGCTGCATAGACCTACTGATTATCATTTATTCCTATATTATCCTGCATCTATTACAACCTTTCATCATTCTATTGAAATGATTTTCAAAATTTCCTGCCTGAACTAGCAACATCAGCATCAGCTGGGAATTTTTCAGAAGTAGAAATTTTCTGGCTTCACTGCAAATCTGTGTGATCAGAATCTTGGGGTGAGAGAACGGGGACTGACCAGCGAATCTGTGTTCAATAAGCCCTTCTAGGAATTTCAATGCAGTGTACAGTCTGAACACCTCTGCCCTCTTGGAACTACTCTCTCAAGGTTCAGTCATTACCTCTGATTCACCAAGTCTAGTAGTCTTTCCTTAGACCTGATCCTTTTTTTAATCTCTATCATGTCACATCACTCCTTGAGACTTCCCATTATTTTCTATAATTTTGTACTACCTCAACTGATTCTCTTTTTATCTCACAATATTCCATTATCTTTTTCATGAACTCTCCTCCCATTATCTAGAGGTTTCCATAATTAAATCTCACCTTTTTCCACTGTATACTTTCTCTCATGAGCATCTGATGCAGCTCTATGATCTCAATTATTAAGTGTAGTCACAAGACTTTAAATTTTTATTTTTTATCCAAGCCCCTTTATTAATCTCCAAGTTTGTGTTTCCAATTGCTTGCGTAGAAATGGCATCTCTGTGTTCCATGGACTCTTAAAAGAAAAACATCAAAACCCAAACACCCGGTCCTCACCACCCCCAAGCAGCTGCTCCCGTTTCTGTCACCAGACTCACAGAGAAGGAACCCCAAAGACTCAGGCTCATCTTTGTTTTTTATTCACTCCATGATTACTTGCCAAGTCTCATGGAGTCTGTTTATATTCTTTGCTTTTCCACCAATTTTCTTGTATATTCAGCTTGCAGTCATCTTTCACTCTAGTTCTTTCTAGTAATTGCAACTAAGTTAATATTCTGAGTATTAATATGATGTTTTTATTGTATCATTATGAAGACATTCAATTATTCAATATCTGCCACCATCTCCTACAAAAAGTCCTACTTCATTAACTTGACATTTAAGATGATCTATTATCTATAATGTGACTCCAAACTTCCTTTCCAGCCTTAACTGTTACTGTTCTCTGTTACAGTTTGCTCAATCCAGGAACACTCCATTGAAGAGTCTCTAGAATTTATTATCACTTTTAATATTCCTGTAGTTTTATTATTATATATATACACATATATACACACATATATACACACATATATACGTATATACACTATAAATATATACGTATATATGTGTGTGTATATATATATTTTTAGAGATGGAGTCTTGCTCTGTCACGCAGGCTGGAGTGCAGTGATGCAATCTTGGTTCACTGCAACCTCCACCTCCTGGGTTCAGGTGATTCTCCTGCCTCAGCCTCCGGAGTAGCTGGGACTACAGATTTTTATTTTTTTAATGCTTTCACCCAATCTGGAATACTATCTCAATCCTCTTTCCATATCACCTTCTTAGGTTGTCCTCATCTAAATATTATCTTTCCCTTATTTTCACCTCCTTAGTATTTTTCTTATGGCAGGTGACACATCACAAGTTATTATAATAATGTATAAAATGGTTTCTTGGCTACGCTGTAAACTCCTGAAGACAGACATTGTGCTGGCCTCTAAGTATTCTTTCTCACATGAGTACCCAGCATACAATTTGTTATATCACAGATGCTTAATAAATGTTCATGTACTGAATAAATTCTGCCTGCAGGTTGCTTATGAGATGGGTGATGGGTCTCATAAAAGCAGCAGCAATGAGGATGGGGCAGGGGGACAGATGAGACATAAAAAATGCAGACAAGAAATTTTTGATGGGAGAAACAAACAATAGAGTTTTCCTATAGAAGAGACTTGGGAAAGTAATGAAGGTTTGTTTTCAAATTGTGAAGAGTTCTAAACACAGGCTAAGAGACTCAGAGAAGACTACTCAACCCGGTGCTTCCCAAGAGTTTAGCATATTGTGTAACATTAGTTCTGATGAAAATGTTCAGGTTCTAACCCATAAAATTGAGGGTTCAATAGCCAAATAATTTTGGAAAATTTGGCAAACAAAAATAAATAGGATTATTTATTGTAACACCTCCTAGTCCTTTTGTTTCGCTAATGTGTGACTTTCCAGGAGTGTCTACAGCCAGTGGTATTGCCTACAATTTTTCTTTTCTCTTTGTCTTTTTTTTTTTTTTTTTTCTTTGAAATGGAGTATCACTCTGTCACCAGGCTGGAGCACAGTGGTGCAATCTTGGTTCACCATCTTGGCTTGAATCTGCTTCCCAGATTCAAGCAATTCTCTGCCTCAGCCTCCCAAGTAGCTGCGATTACAAGTGCCCCATGCCTGGCTAATTTTTTGTATTTTTAGTAGAGACAGGGTTTCACTGTCTTGGCCAGGCTGGTCTTGAACTTCTAACCTCATGATCTACCCACCTGGCCTCCCAAAGTGCTGGGATTACAGGTGCCAACCATCGCGACCAGTCTTTTCTACACTTTTATGACCACTAAATTCTTTTATCTCAGAGCATCCTGTGAGAATAACATTTCTAAGGAATTCATGCTGGGAAACACTGCATGAATAACTCTTTGCAACTCAATATTTTGTGAACTTTTAAATAAGTAAAGGCAAGTTTAATATTCAATATCTTGGAAATGGAAGAAATAAATTAGGAGGCCCATAAAGTATCAAGGAAAAGGGCACTTCTATTTTAAGTATTCAAATATTGTTATCTGCTTCAGATAGCCCTCCAAAAGGATTTCCCAGATTATCAGCTATTCGTTGCCTGTCTCCGGATCTATCCTCCACGAGCTATCACCCACCCTCCTTCCCTATTGTCACTTAATGAGATAGTTTTTTCCTGGAGGAATCTTCTTAACAATTAAAGGAAGGTAGGAAAAAATAAATTAATTACACACACAAACCCTTGAGGCCCTTATAATTTAAAATGGATTTACTATGACTTGAAAGTGTTGTAAAAGCAACATATATATTGAATAGGTATTTGTATAGGAGAACAGAATGAAAACCTGATCAGGAGGAAATGGAGTCTACCTGGTCTTTGGCCTTTCATAGTTGTGTTCCAATGTTTTCTTCTAAACACCATAAAGTTCACTTAAGAAATGTTCAACGTAATAAGCACCAAATACCATGTACCAGTTCTAGAGTTTCACACATATGCCAAAATAGTCTTACCCTTGTAATCCCTAAGAACTTGACCCTTGAAATATCATGAAGGAAAAACACAAGCTTTTCTTACAGTATTTTATAAAGATGAATTTCTCCAGACCATAAGGCAAACAAAATAGTGTGTGTGTGCACATGTAAGTATGTAGAAAATGAATTTAATGAAATGTTTTTCCAGTAGACGGAGAAGGTCCCAAACTAATCAGAGAAAGGAGTTCATATGTGAATATCTTCTTGCCCAATTTGGAATCATTACCACTAGAGACTATTAGGAATTACTATATTCTAAGTTTGTAGATGTATAATAAATATAGTTATCAATATGGCTCTTCAATTTTTTAATATGATCCTACTTTTTCTTGATGTTCTTCTAAACACTCAAATCCTCCAGCCTGAACTTATCATCAGGTAGAAAATTTTAATAATTTTTTTCTGAAATTCTTATGAAGTATTTTACTTGAATGTCCCAGAATTAGAATCCATCATTAAGAATGTACCTATGTCACAAACAGTGTTTAAATGAATTCAATCAATGGGTTGATTTCACACCGGGATTGAAATATGGTTGAAGCAAGGCTGTGGACAGCCCCTGTAACTTAGGCTGTCCTCTGGATAAGATGAACATGTTGCTCATGTTATTATTTCCCTTGACATGATTGGATCTACTTTACGATAAGCAAGAACTCATTCCTTCGTCATCAGCAAAAGCTAGAATGGTTAAATACGTTCCACAGTAGAAACTACAAAACTGTAAGTAGATGCATACGTAATTGCCACAGAAAATCATCGCTTTCAAGATACAAGACTCCCGGCTTCATCACATACATACGCACACACACACACACACACACACACTCTCACACAACAAACAAACAAATGAAAAATGGTAAGGTAAGAGCAGAGTCTTTGATTCTCTCATTCACCAGTGACTCACCAATGCTTTGTAGAGTGTTTGACATGTTAGGTACTTAGTAATTATTTGTTGAACGAATGAATGAATGCAGGAATGTGTGATTTTATTTTCTACTCTGGTCATATCATGATTCAACTTTAGATATTTACTCTAGCATATTACTAGGTTGGTACAAAAGTTATCACAGTTTTTGCCATGACTTTTAATTACTCTTAATAGCAAAACCACAATTACTTTTGCACCAACCAAATATTAACACTTTTATTAAAGGCAGAAGAGTATATATTTTCATCATTCCATCCCCTACACAGCCAAGACTGGTAGCCTGTTGGGAACAGGTACTCAATATATCTGTTAAACAGAAGACTGTTTAAAAAACTACCTTTTAACTTTTTAGAGTACTTAGGTATTTGATCACCTACCTCATTATATGTCAAAGAATTCAGTAACCCCTCTAGTTTACACTGCCCAGCAGGTAGGCTTTCACTAAGTTACAGGCTGAATGGCCACAAATCTTTATGTTCCTGGAAACACTTGACTCACTGGCCATGCATGAATTGTCCAACCCATCTTCCGCAAGCAAGCGTGCTGGGTGGTATGCGCTTTCAGCAACAATACTGTCATTCTCACTTACCATCTAAATCAGAATTCTTGACTAGTTCTGTTCCCTCTTGGGGCACTTTGTTTATTGCTCCGGCCAGAAGGCAGAACCAGGTTCCATTCACCCCATTTGATTCTATGATTTGAATCTATTGTGTTTGATGTGCTGGTTAGAGTTGGAGTCTTGCATGAGAAAGGAGATGAAAAATTGCAGGAAATCACAATCAAGCCTAGCAACATCAGGTGAGTGAAAAGCAGTGTCCAATTATTGAGACTACCTCAGAAAGCAAAGCCTCACCTTGATGTTGATGTGAGAGGAATATCAGGTTGTATTTCTGTGAGATATTAAACAACTCAACACTTAATGGAAAAGGGACATACGATTTCTCATGAGGGGCCTGAGCTATGGCTCCATTCTTGCCCACATTAGCCATTATGAGATAAAAGCAGGTGGAAATTATTCATTCCCTTCAAACTCACATTCTTAAATGCTATTTTATAAAATAGCTTTATCCTAATCTTCTGCTTCCAGGGAAATATGACAAATGACTCCTCCCCCAGGGAAGGCTGAGGACCCTCCACATACTTCAGCACATCTTGGCTAGTCTGTCATCTCAGGTACAATCATTGCTCGAGAGCCAACAGGCATTATACGTGACTCCGTTGACTTGCCTTTATTATTATGAGGCACAACCCGACTCCCCCACCCCAAGGCTGTTCTAACATGCCTTAGCAATATGATCCCCTCCACACACACAGCTCCACATCAGCCCAGATTCTCAGGGTCAGACTTGTAAGTAGTCACCTTTCAGAGTGTGAGGAAAACTCTCCAAAATATATGGTATGCATATATACTCCAAGTCCTAGAACACATACACTAAAATAGAGTATATAATATCAATAATCTCCAAAATATATTGCATTAACACTACTCTCACATTATCTATATCTGAAGTGAGTTTTTTCGGTCTTAAAGCATCATTTTATAATTGTCCTGAAACCAAATTAACGAAGTTCATGAGAGGAAAGTGGGAAAGGGTGGCCTAAGGAGCCCAAGCCAGTAAGGAGGCCTGTGTGTTGCCTGGGTTTGCAGGGGAAGAGAAGACACGGCCAGATGAGAAGGTCCCTAGAAGCAATTGACACTTGGCCATTTCTACCTTGCCTAGTTATTGTGGGTAGTTTGTGTTGGCTCTGCTGGACTGCAACTCTTTGAGGGCAGAGGAGGCACTGAGGTGTAATGGAGGATGGGCTCCAGAGTCTTGGGAGACTGGATTAAAATCCCATTTCCTCTGTTTTCTAGTTCTGTGAGTTTGGGAAAGTTCCCTTACTCTCGGAGGCTCAGTTCCCTCACTTGTGACCCACAGGCTAATAATTACCTGCTTCCAGATCTGCTATACAACATTGTTCTGATAGTCAACAACAATGTATTGTACACTTAAAAACTTGTTGAGAGGGTGGGTCCTATGTTCAGTGTCTTACCACTCACACACACCTAATATAATAATAACAACTTTGCAGGTTATTCTGGAATAATGTGAAATGAAATAACAACTGGACCCAGAAAACAGAAGATGCTCAAAAGCCTTATTGTCTTCTACAAAGTACTCCCCTCAGTATCATGCACATGGCAGGAAGCAATACATAGAGAAAATTTTTAAATGGGGATTATGACTTCTTCACCATTGTTTTGCGGGTATGGAACATGATGCTGGGGATGGAGGAGACTCCCAATTTTTATGCATATAAATAAAATGTATCAATTATGTATTGAGAGATTCATGTAGCTCTCTGATACACCTTGGTAATAGAGAATTAAACAAATAAATATTAAAAAGTACAATTTGTATCTTTAACTAAGGCAGAGATAAGATACAGTTTTGTTTACAGAAATAAAAGTGTTTCCTAGACTAGTTTTAAAGTCCCTGCCATGTCAGACAGAAATCACAAGAAAACCAAAGTAATGAGTGGGCATCTCTCAGATTATTGAAATACATTTCATAATTATCTAATAAGAAAAATTATATCTTATTTGATGTTATGTATATTTTTCTACAATAAAAAATAACATCTTCATATGCTACTGGTTGGCTAGAAGTGTCACTTTTAGAAGTATTACTTTTCTTAAACACACTTCTGTTTATATATTAATAACATACCTATACATTTGAAACTCTGGTGCACACGCATTTTTCAGAGAATTTCTACTCATCTGCAAATGGGCCCAAGCGCCCGGAATGCAGGTCATCCACACTGAATGAACTAACAATAATCACAGCTCTCATCTTGGCCTCTCTTTGAACATCTCTGGACCTCACTTCAAAGAAGAGGGCTCCCTTAGTCCAGGTGCATTTATAATATGGTGAGGGCACCTGATTAATGGGAGGGGAGAAGGCCTGACTTATAGATTGGCAATTGCCAAGGAAGACATTGACCTTGGCTCACAAGAAATCACTCTCCCTCATCCATAAACTTTAGTTTACTCATCTGCAAAACTTGTCACTGTTTTGAAAACTGTGTCTCCTAGTTCCTGAGGAGTTCTAGGGGAAAAGAGGGAGATGACTGGGCTAAGCATTGGGTTTCTTCTTCAACTTGAGCAGCTAGTTTAATGCATTTTAAACTTGCCATTGCAGGACTCTCTTTGAACAAAGTATTACCCTATAAAGAATCTACTAGATGTGTGGCCTCAGCCTCTACTTCTTAACTGGTTGGCATTCATTCAAAATGTTTTTAAATATCTCTTTTAGGACTCAAAAACATGTTTAAGTGCTAAACAGTCTACTACGGTTGACTAAATCCATCACTAAACACACTAAATCACATTCATTATCTCATTTCAACATTACTGTGAATTCAATATTATCATTCTTCTTCATTTCAAAGATAAGGACACTGAGTCTCATAGAGGTAGCCATGTACCCAAGGTGCACAAGTAGCCAGTTACGGAGCCGACGCATGAGCATGTGTCTCGAGTCTAATATCCTCCCCCCATACCATGCCACTGCACTCATAGTGGGGGCTCCAGGATAGGCCATGCAAAATATGGAAAGTGAAAATGGGGGAGTTATATAGTCTTAGTGTACATTCCAAACGTGCTGTGAGTATTCAGACCAAAATATTACTTCGCTGTTTCTCTTTATGTCACCACAGAGTATTGCAGAACATAGTTCAGTTTCATCATCTAGGGGAATATGAGGAAAAAAATTCTTATTTAATTTGATGCCAATTAGTGTTGAAGTGTGGCATGCCTTATCCACTTCTACACAACATCTTCTGATCCAACACATACCTGAAATCAGAATAGCCACGTCAGCGGGAAAGGAGGCTGGGTGGGGTGAAGAAAGTACAAAAGCAGAACCATGTTGTCACTCGGGGGGTGCCTCCGCATCTCCAGGAAAAGGAAATTGGGAGCACAATCTGCCTTCATGTTAAGGAGACCATTGTACATATTATTATCTGCACGTCATATTAGAGAAATCTGAAGTTCACGTAAGTTAATGAAATTGATAAAGTTCACACAGGTAGTTAACGGTAGATCAAAGATTCATACCCTCGTGTCCCCAAAACTAGTTTTAAGAGATGCAGTTAAAATTAAACCACAGTAAAGAGATATCATCTCATTAAACCAAATAAAGCAAAATAAATGTTTTATATTTAGACACCATATATATTCCAGAGTAAATGTGTGTCAAAGCCTATTATAAAAAGGCTGGACTTCTATTGAATTTTAGAGCTTGGTGAAAAGAGTCTGGGAGACAGCTGTATCTCAAAAATCCACAAGGGAAGAAATGTGGGATAGCAGTTGGGTTTTGAGTACTAGTTCTCATTAGCTGGCTGTAGCTTCCTGAACTGCTGTGTTGAGGAAGTATTCTGAGACCTTGACCCAAGTCAGCAGGAAAGAATGCCATATTCAATTAGCTATGCCTGCAAGGGGTGTGGAACCAGGAGTGGTGGCATGGGTGCTGCATGTTTCATGACCTTTGCTCTACCTATGGAGACCAGAAAATCACTTATGCTTCTTGAAAACACTTTACAGTCATTTTTAACAATGAAAGGCATTCTGAGACTTGCTGCCACCTCCATTCAAACAAACCAGATAATCATTCAAAAAAATCTACATCTCTAGGTATCTAGGAGTTTGCTGAAAATGGCCAAAGTACCATGATCTACTATCTTCAGTGTGCAAGCAAAGCATATCTCACTTTCACCCTATAAAATTAACCTCCTGAAAGTCAAAGAACAGGAGTCCATGTGAGATAATTAATTATTCCTTTCAGACTGAAATGGCCACTGGAAGCTATATTTTTACGGCAAATAAATTATACTACTATCAAGAAAGCATAATAACAAAAATATTTTTGCAACCACCTAAAGTGGATCTCAGTAACTTTTGTCACCAATAGTGCATATTGAGTTTCCTAATCAGCGAAAAAATATACCTCTTTTTTAGAACCATCCTATGGAAAAAAAAAAAAAAAAAAAAAAAAGGAGCAGGGAGAGAAGTTGTCTCTTAAACAAGTCTTGCAATTCACAACCTGGAACGGACCTCAGGAGTATGAATTTCAGTTCCCTGCTAAACAAGAGAGAGGCTGAAGCCAGAAGCAGCCTGACTGGCATAGACAATGACGCTATGCTGGGCCTACTGAGCTAACTCACCCTGCCTCAGTATCCTCACCTGTGCGGCGCTAGTCATCTAGTTCCCAGCAGCTTCTTAAAAGTGCCTCTTGTGTCATTTCAGCTCCACGCAGATTTTGAAGGGAAAGTGTCCCAGGAATGAAAAGATGTATTATTAAACACATACAGAGTTTGTGGCCCTGAGAAGTTAAGGTCTTCTCCCACCATCACCCAGAAAAGCAGTGGCAGAGAAGGAGTGTCAACTCGCTCAATGTGTATGAAGCACAAGATAATGAAAGAGGTACAGATGCCACCTAAAATTCCACTGCCCAATTTTGACAATTGTGTTATTTTTCAGCTCTGTTGGAGGTCAGAAAGGTTTTCAGAAAATTTAAAAATATTGTAAAATGTCTATTTAAGGGTCTGTCTCCTGGTGACAGGGACTTGGCAGCAGATGCTTCTTTCTGGTTCCTGGTCTGCCTCCTCATGCTCCTTTGCCAACACATTTCCAACAGGTATGAGCCAGACCAGCTGATGCAATGCCTGAGATTTTTCTAGAAGTTATTCCAAGGGCTAGCAGCATGAACATCATTAATACATATTACTGGCCAAAGATCACAAAACAGGGTTGGGATCCTTCAGACACTGGAATACAAAAGCCTTCAGGCAACTCAAGAGCTTCCATGTCAAAGGAAACATAGGAGAATCACTGGAGCACAGAGCTGGAAGAGGCCTTACATGGTAGGATGAAAGCTTTAAATTCAGCAAGACTTTGCAGGTTTCGATCCTGGCTTTGCCATGTACTAACTGTGCTATCCACCATTGATATATGTATGCCTTTAGCATGATGTGTGGTACATGAAAAGCTGTAGCTAGCATTGGGGTAGAAAGATGACTTTTCAGCTGCCTCAGATTAAAGAAGAGGAACTTGGTCCAAAGAGGAAGCAGCTTACCCAAGAAGACCCAGTGGTTGTACTGATGCTAAGCAAACATCACAGTTCCAAGAAGGCTGATTCTGTGGACTGCTTGAGATGCTTCCCACGTTCAGGGGTGTGCATCTTTGGTTATCGTTCAGGATGCCTGCTATGAAACTCTATTCCCCTCTTTAGAAGGCCACACATCAGCAATTTTCCTTCATAGGTATGAACTCATAAGCTTCACAGAATCTGTTGATGCTGCCCTTGAGATAGATTACTGAGGTAGTTATGAAGTGAAATAAAATTTAATGCAGCTCAGCTTTTGTTTATGTAAGTCGGTCCATCCAGTAGTCCAGTAGCACTAGGTGTCACTTTTCTTTTTACTTTCATTGTCTGGTTTATCTGAAATGACCTGTTTCATCTACTAATTCATCAAACATTTATTGCATATTGACTGAAGGCTGTAACCATGCTATATCTTTAAAGGAATGAAAATATATAGTTGGCATCCCCCTGGTTCTAATAACAAAGGAACTTGCAATTTCACTAGAGAAGATGCTTTGGATAAACCTGAAGGACTGACTGGCAAATCTGAAGGAGCAGGATTGGGGCAGAAGGGTTGTCTGGAATCAAGTAAACTCAACCTGGTCACTAGGGCTTTGATGACCTTAGGAAAGCCCTTAACCTCTTCAGTCCCCATTTCCATTCTACAAAATGAAGGCAATAACAGTAGCTTATAATAACGTGCAGGGTTAAGGTGATCATTTTAAAAGATGATGCATATAAAGCCTTCTGCACAATGCCTGACTGCTAGGCAGCACTCAACAAATGTTAGCTATGTTTGTAGTTTAAGCAGTGGGTTCAGAGTAGATTTGGACATTCTGGTTCATTGGAAACAAGTGAGGAAGTGAGGCATTATTAAGTCATGTTAAGGTTAGAGTTTAGGTTGTATTTAGATCATCTGGGAGGCAGCTTACTGACCATTTACGATTTCAAGAGGTGGTTCCGACAGGGTACCTTTTAAGAAACTTAATCAGGCAAGTGAGATGGATTGAAGAGGAGAGCAAATCAAGTCAGGGAGACTGGTTATAAAAATAATAATCTGGGTAAGAGTTAGTAGAAACTTAAAGATAGTGCTGTAGAGAATAGAAATAATGAACAGGCTGTCAAGATAATTAGACATCAATCACTGGAGATAATAAGATGGATAAAATTATAGATGTCTTCAAGATTTCGTAAAAGTAAAGTAAAGAATGATGAGTAATAGAATCAAGAGGGCAAAAACAAGGTGTCCAGCTTCCTAGTTCTCAGCATATATTTTTATAACCAGAGCTTGTGAGTGGCAGGAAAGTATGCAATATACGTCATTTCTTATATTCAATTGGAACATTTTTTAAGAAGAGTAGCCTCAGTTCTCAGAGTTCAAATACGTACCTATTATAGAATCTCTAGCCTTGCTGCTTGCTGTCTTAAAGGAATTGGTGATGTAGACAGAAGTCACTGGAGTTCAGATCTTTATGCCAATTCCTTAAAGACAATATTATATGTGCCAGGGTTGCTGCAGTTCAATATTAGTGTATCTTTCTGAGTTCATAAATAAATGTTGTTTTGAATGAATGATTTGGGAGTAAACCGGAAGAATTTCTGCTTTTGACAGAGAATATAGTTTTAAGGGGCCCATCCCTTTCTCTCTGTTGCTTTCCCAGCCCAACATCTAGAAATCCAGCCTTTTTCCCATATAGTCTGTATACAAAAAACCTAATAGTTTTACCTACCATGTATTGGGCACCTGCTGTATGTCAGTCCTTGTATAAAGTATTTTAGAGCCATTATCTCCACTTATCCACTTAGACACCCCTATCAGGTAATTATCATCCCAATTTTACACATGAATGGACTAGACCTAGAGCAAATTTACCCAAGGACATTCAAGTATCTGATGGCAGAGCATGATTCACAACAAGTTTAAAGGAGTATCAAAACAACATCCTTGAGGGTATAATTGGGACTAGAAAAATTGAGGAAGAATATATTAATATTATATTCTAGTGTTTACAAAGCACTCATTGTCTGTGAATGGAAATTAACACACCAATCACAGTGTGCTGCCTCTTGGTCTAATCTTTTCATATTATGTTCAAAGGAAAACTAGTTTTATTAATTTTGAAACTTCAGAGAAAGATGATTTGACTCTGATCCTTAGGATATACTGCAAAGATACGGATAATGAGACACTCTTCATAAATATAAAGATTAGGCTTCTTATGTCCAGTTAGAGCGTCACACTGTGAATTCTACCTTTCCAGGAGTGGTCAATGGACATGTGTTATGGACTGAATTTTGTCTGCCAAAATTCATGTTGAAGTCTTAACCCTAGTACTGGATAATGTGACTGTATTTGGAGATAAGAGTCTCATAAAAATTATTAAGTTAAAATGTATTCTTTAGTGTGAGCCCTAAACCAATATGACTGGTATCCCTACAAGAAGAAGAAATTAGGACACAGACAAGCATAGAGGGAAGACTATAAGACATACAGAGAAGGTGGTCATCTACAAGCCAACTCGAGGGGCCTCAGAAGAAACCAACGCTCTGACATCTTGATCTTGAAATTCTAGTCTCCAAAACTGTGAGAAAACAAATTTCTGTTGTTTAGACCACTCAGTGTATGTTACTTTGTTATGGCAGCCCTAGCAAAGCATTGTAGCATGCTTGGATTCATCCACTCTGGAACTTGTTTGGTCTTGTGAGGAAAATCGTATCAATGTATTGACTAAGATGGACAAAACAATGAGAAGAAATGTTTTGGGGGTTCCTGGCATTTGATGACAAGCGTGGGTGCTCTCTTTTAGATTTCAACAAAATAGAGAAAGTGGATAAAAGATTTGGCCATTGTGTTACTTCCATTTTGTTAAGTCTCCAGACACCCATGCCATCTGCTCATGACTCCCTTGACACAGAGTTGGATTTCTATGCCTTTCTTACTGCTTCTCCACTTGCCCAGGAGATCCTACGGTCATTTTTTTGACTTTCCTCTGAAGGGCCAGGGGGCAGTCCATTGCTCTTCTGTGCACCTTTAACTGAAACTCTCAGGACACTTTCTTTACCATTGAGTCTATTTTCGTGTAGCCCTAGCCTGGGCTTGGCTAGGTTGTTGTCTTCTCATTCTGCCTTTGTATTTGAAGCTGGTGTCAGATAACAGAGTGCTCTCAGCAGGGTTAGCTAGACTGCTGTTTAGTTAGACTGATGCAGCCTCATGGATTTAAATCATTTTCTGTTTTTATTTCTTGACGCTAGGTCTCTACCTTCTATTCTTATCTTTTCTATAGGTGTGCCATTGTCTTCGAAGAGATCTACAGTACTAAAAGCAATGATTGCTATTTAGAGAGTGCCTATGATGTGTCTGGCACTTCATATTATTAGCTCTAATCCTCAGACCTATCCTAAAGGTTAAGTATTATCATTTGCCTTTTATAGGTGAGAATGTAAGACCTTAAGGAGATCATAAGGAAGCCAAAGTCTGAACCAAGTTCTGATGATAAAGTATAACATTTTCCCATTGGTCATGGGTTTTCCAATTTAAGTCATTCTCATGGCAAGTTTTCAACTTTTCCATAGCTGTAATATTGTCTGTCCTGTTACTTTTCAACATTTGATTTAAAATAGACTCAAATTTTTACCTTTACATGTTTTAAGCAATAGGCAGTTACATGTTAAAATTATCCTTTTAAAATATGCATTCAAACAAATAAAATCTTACACCTCATAAGAATATGCATTAAAATACATAAACATACAAGTCTAGAGTTAAAAAGGTCATCCATGGAGCACCTAACATTATCTTGTGTGTTATCAATGGTACAGATAGTATCCCTGTAAAACAACGCACTAGAAAATGCTACCACTTCAGCAACAGAAAGAACCTAGGGCAGAGCCCAACACAAGCCTTGATATTTCCGAAATAATATTAGACACATGCTTCAAGCAAGTTGTGCAGCCACATGGAAGTAGTTTTGCATATATAATAAAATCTGTAGCTTTGGCTGATGGATACAAGGCTGCATACTAAAAGCCTGCATGGCTTATACCATTTTTGAAGTGACACACTCCATTCTCTTGTTTTCTTCCTGCTGATTCTTCAGCTGCCCAGGCCCTCTTGATATTAATATGGGAATTAGGAAGCCAAACCAGGGACAGAGACTGCACAGCTGCACAGCTGCAGGAGGGCTGGCTCCGAAGGCTAATCAAATGGATACAGTGTTTGGTGAAGTCAGTCTCTTGACAGAGACAGTGGACAGATTTCAGAAATGGAGAGGAGGACACAGCTGGTCTACCTGATGAATCTTGTACCAGTTTCCAAAAATATCTCCTTCCCTGCCTATCTTTGGAGTCAGAAGTTCTCCTGCAATGAATGCATTTCTGTGACATGCTTTAAAATTTCTAGAGTCATCTATTAGGCTGTAAATAACTTGTAATCGACATAACACTATAAGTCATGTTAAATTAACTTAAATTTGGCCTGAGACTGCCTCTGTACCTCAAGTCCTTATATAGCAAACTGTAACCTAACTTGCTATGTAAATAAGCCGAAACTTAACTTGGAATATAACAAACAGTTGAGTTTCAGCCAATCACAGGCTGCCAATTTATCACACCATGGTAGTCACTCAGATGATTTGTTTACTTTGCTTCTGTATCCAGACTATAAAAGCTCACTGCTAACACTGCTGGGTGGTGCTTTCTAAACCTCCACTGGTTTAAGATGTTGCTCCATTCATGAATTGTACTTTGCTCAAATAAACTCTAGGATTTGTCTGAAGTTTTTGTTTATTTGGGTTTTTTTTTTTAACCAGTCACTATTAATCCATACTATGCTAGCAGCTCTAGGTGGCAGGGACCATTGAAGAGAAGGGCTGGTGGAGAAAGACTTGTTAAAGGTTACCAAAACCAAAGAAGGAATGTGTTAAACATAATCATCTCCACTCCCTCCAGGCTTCTTGACAGCATCTCTTCCTCACCCTCTTCCCTGCAATGTTGGGATTTCCCTTTTTGCCAGGTACTCTCCATCTGAACTTCTCTAGGAGACTCCAGGCCTCCTGCTTGCAAGAGTAGTATACATGCTCAATGCAAACAAGTCAGTATAGTCTGTATATTACAAAGTTAATAAAACCTTAAAACACACTCATACTAAAGTAGTTTCCAAACCAAAGGAGCTAATAGTCTCCCTGGGTTGGACCCCGATCAGAGCAAATGTTTCCTGTTTAGTTCTGAGAACCATACTTTAAGGATACAGCCTGTGATAGCTAATGTTATATCAACTTGGCTGGGCTATAGTACCCAGTTATTTAATCACATTAATTTTGCTATTGCTAGGAAGATGTTTTGTAAATGTGATCAACATCTGTAATCAGTTGACTTTAAATAAAGAAGTTTATCCTTGATAATGTATGTGGGACTTATCCAATCAAGTGAAGGCCTTTACAGCAAAAACTGAGGTTTCCCTGGAAGAAGAAATTCTGCCCCAGGACTGGAGCATCAATTCCTCCCTCATTCTCTAGTCTGTCAACCTGCCCTACAGATTTTGGACTTGCCAGCAACATATAAGCCAATACTTACAAACAAACAAAAAAAAAGAGCCAATCCCTTAAAACAAACCTTTACACACACACACACACACACATACACACACACATACACCCTATTGATTCTGTATTTCTGAAGAAACCTGACTAATACAGGGTCCAACTGGAGCAGACAAGACTACAAGGGGTCTGGAAACTAGGAGGGTGTGAAAACTATGGTATGAGGAGTGGTTGAAAATGTTACAGATATATACTCTGAAGGAAAGAAGTCTGGGTTTAACCTGACAGCTGTCTTCAAACATTTGATGGTCTGAAATGTAGAAGAGAATCAGATTTTTTCTGTATTGCCCAAGCAAACAGAATTGTAGTCCAAGGTTAGAAGTTATAGCAGGCATATCTGGGATCAATGCAAGCAAGAGCTTGCTAATCATCACAGCTGACTAGGATTCCTCTTGAAGCAGTGAGCTCCCAGGGACCAGCTTTCTACCATAACTGTGTTCTGTGGAAGTAAGTTAGAAAAGGGACTCCTTGACTGGGTGAGAGGAAAGACAGGGTAGCCTCAAAGCTCCTATCCAGCTGGACAGTTTCAAGACCACAGCTAACATTTCTCAGCACTTCCTATACATCAGGCACTGTGCTCAGCACTTTATGTTCAACTACTGAGGTTGGACAGATGAAGTTGTAAGATCAAATGTATAACATGCTAAGGAAAAATACGATTCTTGGAAGTTCAGTAACATATCCAACTTCATTCAACAAGTAGAAGCACTATGTTTCAAACCCAGGCCTGTCTGACTCTCAGTGCTCCCCTACAGCTACTAAGGGGTAACTCTATGTGGAAACATTTTATTTACTGTGCAATTGTAAGATTCAAAATCACAAGCATGGGCCATGGGTTGTGGTCTCTTCAATCTTTAGCATGCATCCTAATCATCTGTTTGCTTGACTCCTTCCTATCCAATGTGACAAATCCATCTGGGACAGGGCAAAGCTTTATTTGTCAAACATTGACAGTACTCTTTGAAAGCATTGAATGTATTCTTTCATTAAACCAATACTGGTTGACCATAGGTACTAGTCATCTAGGGATATGGCTGCAAACAAGATAAGCATGGTCCCTGCCTAGTCAAGCTACCTTATACTTAGCTATGAGGGCAAATATTAAAATATATTTAAAACATTAATTTTGTGCCTTAATTGCAATTGTCATCAATGCTGAGGAGGAGAAAAGCAGAGTAGTCTGAAATTGAGTAAAAAGTCAGTCTTTATCTCATCTGGGTCTTTATCCCTCTAAAAAGAGGGTCAGGGAAGATATTTCTTAACAAGTGTTGGCCAGGGTGAGAGCTGAAAAATGGACAGTACTGAGCCAGGTGCTGTGTACAATAAGGCTCTGAAATAGAAAGTCACCTGGATCACTGGAAGAATTGACAGGAGGTCAATGTGGCTGACTCGTTATGAACAAAGAGGTCAGTAGTTTACTATGTGGCTGAAGAGGTGGACAGAGGCCACTTCCTGCACTACCACGGGGAATATGTAATCTTTTTAAATGAATGGATAAAAGAGATAACTTACTGGCATGGGACATCCCAATCATATAGTCCTCAAAGGCAGTTGCACATGGGGCTTGTGTGGTGTGGAATCAACAGAGGTGGCCAGAGACTGTTATTCCTAGAAAATCCTGTTTGCAAAACTGACCCCTGGCTGGCATCAGGAAAGCTGGATATTGGGAAGTTTTCCACCATTTCCAGGACAGAGAAGAGTGACTCACTATGCCTAAAATGTTTGAAAACAATATGGTTCATGATAAACACATACATTCCTCCTGGGAGTCTGGAATTTTGGTATGTTCTAGGTAGAGAGTGGCCAATTTTTACTGTAACCAGTCCCAATAAAAACTGAGGTACTCAGTCTCTAGTGAGCATCCCTGGTAGACAGCATTTCATATGTGCTGCCGTACCTCATTGCTGGAGCAATTAAGCACACCCTGTGGGACTCAGAAGGGAGGTCTCTTGGAAGCTTGTGCTTAGTGTCCTTGAACTTCACCCTTGCATCATTTTCCTTTGCTGATTTTACATTGTATCCTTACTGTGTAATACATCTCAGACATGAATATGATTGTAGGAATCTTGTGAGTCTTCCTAGTGCATCTCTGGACCCAAGGGGAGAGGGGTAAGGGGACCCCTGACATAGGTCCTGTAACCCCACTGACCTAGAAGCCCATAGTGACCATGGAATCAAATCTTCTCCTTTGACCACAGAAGACCTCAGAAATGTGGATTGGAATGGCCTCACTGCTTCCAGGGAACTCTAGCCTCTGCAGTTGCTATACTACCCTAGAGCCTAGAAATGTCTTCCATGGTCCACAGCTGGGTAATAAAAATTTAAAGATGTACAGCAATTTTCAAAGAAGATTCATAATAAATATTAAACAACCACCTACAACCCCCAATGCTACCTCCCTGGATTTTCCAGGAATATGTCATCTTACCTTCAGGAGTTCAGAAAGCCAATTGTTTAATGTTCTGTGGTTTTCATCCACCTTCCCTTTATTAAAATGCAGGATATGCCAATGAGTCTAATAAGATGTTCTTTAGGGCATTTCAGTTTTATGTCTTTATATTAAGCCAGCCAATGTGATGGTCTGAATACCCTCCTTTCTATGCCTTCAATTTGTTATTCAAGAACAAGAAAAAATTTTATATTCTGCTCATTGCAAGAACATCAATACAAACACAGTATAAAACCATACAAAACAGATTTTCGAAACGTATGCCAACTTCACTACAACCAGTGAAGTGATGCTTAAAACTGCTGATTTGCTTTCTAAATACTTTTGTTTCTTTGAGCAAATGCAAATTCAATATACTTACTGCTATGAATTTAATGCATCCCCCAAAATTTGTGTGTTGGAAATTTAATCCTCAATCCAACAGTGTTGAGAAGAGGGACCTTTAAGAGGTGATTAGGTAATAAGGGCTCTGCTTTCATGAATGAATTAATGCCGTTATCACGGAAGTGGATTAGTTATCTCAGGAGTTGGTTCCTGATAAAAGGATGAGTTCAGCTCCCCTCCCCTCTCACTCACACACTCTCTTGGCCTTCCGCCTTCTACCATGGATAATACAGCAAGAAGACTCTCATCAAATGTGGGCCCCTCTACCTTTGACTTAAAACCTCCAGAACTATAAAGAAATAAATTTATTTTCTTTATAAGTTACCCAGATTGTGGTATTGTGTTATAATAACACAACATGGACTAAGACACTCTTGCATTCTCAGGAGAGAAAAACGGCAATAAAATATTGTTGAGCAAGAACTCACATGGAAGACAAACCTTGCTTTCTGAAGTAACAACTAAATAATACTGTATCTCCCATCTCTAGAATCCAGCCATACTGGTCACATCGTTAAAGCAATCATCAAAGCATGTCTAGATTCATGTCCATCACAGCACTCACCTTCCTCCCATGAGCCATTTGGGAAAGTCACAAAGCCCTTAAACCTGACAACTCTGAGGAGCCTGGAGTACTGTTCCTATGCAGTGCTCCTTGATGGGAGATCAATAGCTTAGCTGAGAATTTTATGAAATTGGTAAATATTTATTGGGTACTTAACTCACACAAGGCATGTGCTGTGTGTTGAAAGTGACTTGGTCCTTGATGTTTAGAAACTGTCGGGCCTGGATGTGTAATCGTATGTTACAATATAATGAAATGGCAGGACTGCATTGTTAAGTAACAAATGTAAATTAATATTATAAGGTCAGTGAAGGCAGAATGCCCTGTAGACTGTAAAAATCTCCATGGGAGGAATCTATACTGAAAGATGAGGATTGGAGGGATTCAATAGTCAGAGGCAGGACAGCATAGCTAATGTAGTTAATAATGAGCATAAATGCACATTGAGGAGACATTCAGTAGACAAAGATGGCTGAGGGTGGCTTTAGGGACTATTGCAAGATAAAGCTGGAAACATAGACTGAGAACACCCTGGAATGCAGTATAAAAAGACTGGCATTCCTCTTGCTGATAAAGAAACACCACCAAAGGTGTCTGTGAAGTGTCTTTTCTTCCAGGTGACATTTCCAGAGTTAAGGTATAAGAAGAAAGATGTGGAAGAGACTGAAAGTCATTGAATAGAAATCTAGAAAGGACCCAGAACTAAAGGGCACCATGGCATGCCTATTGGAATGAGTTAAATTAGGTTGGAAACATAGGAAGGGGAAAAACAAGAAATGTATATGATAGGCAACATGAGTAAACAGCCAATAAGAATTTGAAACTCATGATATGGAGTTCCCATTAAAGAAATTTTCAAAATATGATTTTAATACTACCCTCTCATATTATGCTGAACTTCTAACTCATAACCTTCATCTTAATTGTAATAAAGTAATTTTTACTGACATTATTGGTTTATTGCTATCTTATTAGCCCAGAAACTCTTGTAGGCTGAGATTATGTTCAAGTGTCTGGGGTAGGTCGTGGTACATTCAAGTTATTCAAAAAGTTGAATTAATATATAGGCATACTAGGAGGAGGCATATTGGAGGTAATTAGTTTTAAACAAGGTAAATTAGAGGTGAATGTCTAGCAGGAGTTGATTGTTTATAACACACTTTACTGTAGTTATGTGATAGGGCTTGTAAGCAATTAGCATATCAGAACTTCCATAATATTTTATGAGTGAAACTTGTCCAAATCTCTGTATAATGAACAATGCCACAAAGTTGAGTTTTATGGTAGAAGGTAACAGTCACTTAAGAATCTCAAAGCTAACGGATGAAGAAAACATGTTCAATCAAGGGGGACTGTCAAGTAAAGATGACTTTTCATGCTAAGTTATTAAAAATGCCTCTAATTGGTTTAAAGTTCTTTTAGTGTTATATTTCCATGAACCTCTGTTCTCTCTTAATATTGAAATCATTATGCATACAGGAACAAAATTATTCCTTTTTAAATACCACTTTAATGAGTAAATCAATGAATTAGCACTCTGAACACTGGGAGATTTAAGGGACCATCTGTGCTGCTACTGACCAGCTAATATAGTCAAATCACAATCACAGAATTCTGTGACTCAGTTGCTCATCCTACATTTCTAAACAATGGGGCCAAAATGTATTCTAAGTATTTTGAGGGCATATTATTAAGTGAATTCATTAAAAACATCTATTGATGATTCAGCAAAATATTACTTATCTAAAATATCACTCATCAAATCACTTCAATTATCTAAAGCAATCCTGAGAACAAGGAGATTAAGGAAAGCAAACAAAATTTGTATCACATGTCTGTGCACTGAAACTCATGCATTTTATACACAAGAACACACTCCACTCTTCACACAGAGTCTAATTTGCACACACTTTTTTATCAGTTTTCTAAGTACACAGTAGGAGCAAAGCAACACAACACGTGTGAGGCTGGGCATTTCTAGAGACTGATATGCTAGTAAAACAAGCAATGACATATGGCAGTGGGATACTAAGAGATCAAAAATCCAACAAATGCAGACACAAAACTGAATCAGCACAGCCATCTGGGACTTAAGTGTAGAGGAAAACTGCTGTCCATGCATCAGTACTTCTCAAGAATAAGACATTGTTTATGTAATGATGGCCCCTAGTCACTCAGACTGCTTTGCTCCAGAAAGGACAGAAATGTATCACATATTTGAGAAATGTTCCTAACTGTATGTTTAAAGTTAGAAAAAAATAAGTTTCAAAACTTTACAGTTATAAATTCTGTCTTCTGAAACATTCACTAAAATGAAATACTTCATATCTTTATGACAATAACACCTAAACAAGATTTGACTTAGTGACCTTTATCATTCAGATATTGGCAAACTTGGCTATGGCATAGTTTGACACCTGAGAAATGCTAAGTTTCCTGAGAAACTGAGATGTGGTCTGATTTTCATACCAAGAGATAAAATCATAAGAAATGGATTCTGTGCAGACTTTCCAAGAAATTGCCCATTAACCTGATATTTGAAATTGTAACAAATTCCATGACACAGGTCTTCCCGGTCATAAATAATGGATTCTATAAATGTTTGTGAATGGGGTCATAGCAGATGGGATGCCGTCGTTAAGTTGTATTAATGTTTTGTAACAGCTTAGAATAGAGAGGGCCTCTGATGGTTTTATATGCAGAGTGGGGTCACATTTTAAGTTGCTGTATAATTAACAACTCTGAGTTTTGGAATATCAAGACGTACACTGATAAATTATTGTTGACTAGCACTGAAGGCTGTTGAATATTAAATTATTCTCTTTTTTATAAGATGTAGAATCATGGCTGAAGGTAGTTTATTCTTCAGACTACCTTTTCCTATGTGGTCTATCCACAAGTTTTCCCCCTGTCAGTCTCTCTTGGCTCCTGTTCTCTCTTTTTATCTAGTCTCACTAGGGTCCACTCAATGTTGATCTCTCTGAAATCAAAAGTTAACACCTTCTAAACTACACATTCATAACCCACATCAACTATCATTCTTTTTGTTCTACAGATAGAAGTTTGGAAAAAAACTGTTTCCTTCTGTTGATTTTAGGGGTTAGTGCCATGGTACCACATTTCAACCCATGAAGGCATCAATACAGTTCTGTCAGCTCTTGAAACTCCCACATGTATAAAAGCACTCCAACGACAGGCAAGAATATACCCCCAGAGGCCTAAAACCTGACAGTGAATGTGTACAGAGGTCAAGATGGCTTCAGACAAAACAAGGAGGCAATTAACTTCTAGGTTCCTTACAGTGTGTATAGTATTTTTAAAGAACATATATTTTTTTCAACTAGCAAGACAGCAGATATACTTTGTAGAAAATTTGGAAAGTGGAAAGTACCAACCAAAAATTAAACTCCATGATCCAGAGATAAGTGCTGTTGATCTTTTAGTATATAACCATCCAGTCTTTTATCATTGAAAACATACCAGTGGTGTTTCTTCATTTGACACTCATGCTGAAGTGCAGAAGTGAGCAGGAAAAGACTTGATAGAAAGAAATAGCATGGCACAGTGATGAAGAATATGGGCTATGCAGCCAGACTGCTGGAGTTTAAATCCTGGCAAATAAATCATCTCTTTGTACTTTATTTTCTTCACATATAAAAAGGATGAAGATAACAATGACAATAACAAAATTTAGCAATAATATCACTTACTTTCTGGGGAAATTAGAAAAATCAAATGAGTTAACATATAAAGTACTTAGGACAGTCGTTAGCATAAATTAAATGCTCAGTTAATATTTCCTAATATGAAGATTGCAGTTCCTGGCAACTGCATGTTTCTTGCCAAAGGCTCTTACTGGGTCACCTTCATGTACTATTTTTAAAGTCCTTGGAGATATCAATGACCACATATTAAGATCTCCATGTTTTGGCCCCGTCTCTGCCACTAATTAGGGTGTTACTTTGGCAAGTGATTAGATTGTTGTTTCATCACTGGTAAAATCAAGTGCTAGGCAATGTTAATGACTCTTAATTGTTTTGAGGAGCTCAGAAACTCTTTTGATGCAACACTTTGTTCATGATTTCAGGGCTTCTGCTGACACTTGAAAGCCATTCTGGGGTATTAAGAATCTCCATCTCACATGCTCTCTGATGGTTCTTCTGGCTCTGATTGTCTATGGTGTTTAGTTTCATGGAAATGGCCCCATTCTTATGACTCCTGACCTTTCAAAATGGGAAAGGTAAGTTCAGGAAGCAACTCTTCTTCATCGAAGATTTCCTCGTTTTCCATCTTATTGGAGATTGAGTTTCCTAATTAAATGTCTTGCACATGCTTTCAATTCTTGGTGCACTCAGGAATTGGGAATTCAACAGAACTTATTTATATGCTAATTTGCTACAGAGAACTGTACTCTTTCCTAATCCCAAAGGAACGAGAGATATTCAGTTTCCTGCTTTCCTGCATCCACTGGAGTCTAAGGTGGCCTGAACACAGCCAGGGTGCCAAGTGCCCTGGAAAACAAAGCCTGGCCCAGAGCACCACATTGAACCAGGTGGTGGTGGGACCAGGATGGTGCTAACTACCAAACATGATGTCCTACACAAATAGTAAGTGCTTCCAGAGACTGTCTACAGCTGTGTGTCCTAGAGTGTGGCCCAGGGATTACTGCCCCCAGATCATCTGGGTGTATGCTCAAAATGATGATTGCCAAACAGGACCTATATGTTACATGCTATGTGAGTGGCCATGCTGAAGTTGGGCAACCTGGGTTAACAGTGTTCTGGTGACTGACTCTAAGCATACTAGTGAGCATTTATGAGTGTGGAGCCTAGGAATCGGCATTTTTCAAAGGAATCAAATGATTCTCATGTATTCTTAAGTTTAGAACCTTTGTTACTCAAAACCTTGCTTGTGAACATACGTGGAAAGATGTTATGAAGAACACCCAATATTTTAGAACTTACAGTATTGCTTCCACCATGGTAGTATAATACGATCCAATCTATCAGATCTGAAAGATAGAGATGATCATGAAAGCACTAGAGAAAGTCTCAGAGCTTTGGTTTTCTCTGCAAATTGAGAATAATATGCCTATCTTTCAGGGTAGTTGAAGATTTAATTAAACAATGCCCCTTAGACTGGTTAAATAAACTTTGCCACATCCATACAGCAGAAAAATATATAGTTCTATAAAAGAATGAGGGAGCTGCCTATATCTTCATATTGAAAGCTAAGATACATTATGTGAGAAAAACAAAGTGGGCACCAGTATATGTAGCACCACGTAAGATGGAGTCTCGCTATGTTGACAGGCTGGAGTGCAGTGGCACGATCTCGGCCCACCTCTGTCTCGCGGGTTCGAGTGATTCTCCTGTCTCAGTCTCCCAAGTAGCTGGGACTACAGGCATGCGCCACTGCGCCTGGCTAATTTTTTTGTATTTTTAGTAGAGTCGGGGTTTCACCATATTGGCCAGGATGGTGTCGATCTCTGGACCTCATGATCCGCCTGCCTTGGCCTCCCAAAGTGCTGGGATTACAGGCGTGAGCCACCATGCCTAGCCAAGAATGTGTAACTGTGTTTATATGAAAGTGCAAAAAGAAATGAATACAAACAGTTACTATCGGGGTGGCATGATGGGGATAGATAGGATGAGCAGGAATAGGAGGGCCTGTATATCAAAATTGATTTTTTTTTTTTTTGAGATGGAGTCTCATTCTCTTGCCAAAGCTGGAGTGCAGTGGCACCGTCTCGGCTCACCACAAACTCTGCCTCCCAGGTTCAAGCAATTCTCCTGCCTCAGCCTCCCAAGTAGCTGGGATTACAGGTACACACCACCACACCTAGCTAATTTTGTATTTTTAATAGAGATGGGGTTTTGCCATGTTAGTCAGGCTGCTCTTGAACTCCTGACCTCAGGTGATCCACCTGCCTCGGCCTCCAAAAGTGCTGGGATTACAGGCGTGAGCCATAGTGCCCAGCAAAAAAAATTTTTTTTTTTTAAAAAGGTACTTTAGTGCCTTCCCCAACATCAATCTATTCTGAGCAAGAAAAGTAGGTTTAAAGCCACTAGTCTAACACTTTAATATGCCAAGTTATCATTCTATCATTCTTCTGCTTAGTTTTTATTTTAATGAGTACTGACCATGAAATTCTATTTCACTAGAACAGCTGCCAAAACTCTCATCACCCAAATCAGCATATAAATCAAAGGAGAAATATCTGGTCAAAGTGTCATTATCAAAATGTATCAGTAATTTGTTTCTGAAATGGGAGGAGGAAATATTCTTGATCAGCAGAAAACAAAATCTGAGAAGTCTGTAACCTACTGGTGAACTTTTTCATGCGGCAGGGTTTCTGCATCGATTGTTATGCACTTTGTCTACTCCATCAGGTCATGAATGATGCATGCTGCTACAAGAAATTCAGCGATACAGCTCTCTGCTGCTGATTGAAACAGCGAGGACTGTTCAAGAGCAGAGAAACATGTCTTTACTTTGCTTTTAGCTCTGCACCAGGTTGTGGAACAAATCCACTGCAATTTCTGTAAGCTTTGTTCTCTAAATTCTCTTGGGACAGATTTCTTATCAGATGTATTTTCCTTTTTTTTAAAAAAAAAAACAAAACAACACAAAATCATAGCAAGATATTTTAGAAGAACAACATTTGCAAAATTCTGAGTTGCTGAATATTCACTGTCAACTGATACCCATGCAAATAAAACGTATTCACTTTTAAAAAAAAAATGATGAGGTTTGCAGAGGGTCACAGGATAAAAAAAGATATTTAATTTCTGAAATTATCTTTACAGTGTGGTGATTGTGTTTTTATAATATAAACATAAATCTTTGTCTCTATAGCTAGTCTGAGCAGAAATCTAATTTTTCTCATCATATCTGTAGCACTCTCTATCCTAGAGTGGGGCTAGAGTTTTTTCAACTCAACTGATGGGCTTAAAATATACAGACTATTATACAGTATATGTCAAAACCATAACTGTTGGTTTAAAAGATTTCTTATCAGCTGTAAGGTTGTTACAACCCCGTATTAGTGAGTCTCTAGAGAAAAAATGGAATGAGCCCAACAGGACCTCTTCATAGAGGGCATGGGAGCCTGGTGACCTTCAATCTAGCAGACAGTAAGGAGTCTTACAGGGCTTTAGTTTTTAGTCTTCAGGGCTGACGAGTCAAAGAGCATTGATTGTCCCCCAGTATGTAGGTATGAGTTAGTTTGAGCCAATGAGATGTGAGTGGCAGTCACATGTACATTTCTGGGCCATCTCCTTGCCTTGGTCTCCCTGTTTCTCCCTTCCTTGGGAAAGAGGCCACCTTAGAAGCCATGTTTTGAGGGTAGCAGAACCTCCTGCAAGCCCTGGACTGTTCCTCAAGAGAGGAACAGTCTTTTATTTGAGCCACTGTATTTTGGAGTCTTTTGATTACAAAAGTATAGCCTGCACCTTAACTAATAAAAATGGCTTCATAGAAGATAGTGTTTAGGAAATGAGCTTAGCTGTGAGTAATCAAGAAGGTCTGGGGCCATAAATAATAAATGATGAGAGATTGTTAGAAGGCTATCGACATGAGACTACAATCTTGACGATGAAATGAATAATGTTAAACTGCCCAGAAAATCCTCTCAAGAAATTTACACCAGGGAATTATAATCCACACCCTACATCCTTTGCTAAAGATTCCTAATTATGCAAGACCAAATTAATGCATTCTAGCAATCTCTGTCCATTGACTTGGTAGTAGAGTGATTAGAGATATTAACAGAAAGAGAATTGACTTTAGTGTCAAATAGAGCTGGGTTTGAATCCAACTCTGTCACTTAGTAAACATAGGGTGCTGGGAGATTCATTTAACACTCCTGAACCTGCGACGTAAGTGGAGATAATAATATCTGCCTGTTATAGTGGAGATACTAATAACCGACATGAGGATGCAGGTGGAACCTCTAGAACAGGATCTGGTTCACATAGAGGGAATCAATACATTTCAGGTCTCTCTCTCTCTCCTTTACTCCTTCAAGGAGACATCACAGAAGTCTTCTTAGTCCCAGGAAAGTAAAAAAGAAATGGGTAAGAGGAACAAGTAGGAAATGGGATTCAGATGTTTTTGGTACTGGATCTCTTGATTAGGTATTGGGTGGTAGAACTCATAGGCCCAGACCTGTAAGAGATATTTTCAGAGAGGAGCTAATTGAAACTAAAGTCATAAAACATATGTCTATCTGATTTCTTTATATAGGAAAGCCCAAACATTTCAGATCTAGTTTCCAAGAGTTTATGGAACACCTTCATTGATGGCAAATTCTACATTTTTGAGATTTCTCTATTTGTCATTACAATTGGTCAGCATCAGGGCCACAGTTTGCTTTTAGGGTGGTCATCAATTAATTTTTTTAAGTAAAGATAGTTAAACCTATCATTATTTCTACAAAGCATTTTGTCTTAGATTTGCCTGTTTATATTTCCCTGTGAGCATGTCTGCCCATTTATCTCTTTGACAGTTAACACTTATTAAGCACTTACCATGTGCCAGATCTCCCATTTAAATCACCTAATAAATACAATATTAACTCACTTAATCCTCCCAATAACCAAAGAGGCAGGTACCATTACTGCCCCATTCAACAGACAGGAAAATGCAGGATAGATGGATTCAGTTGTGGGTCCAAGATCACACAGTGGGTTGCAGAATCAAGAGCTGGTCCCAACCTGTCTGACTCCAGACCTTGTGCAGTAATAATGTCTAAAACAAGGCAAAATATCGTGCATTGTTGAAGGCCGAAAGAGTGAGGGTCGTGATCAACTCAGTATACCACTGGAGGCTATATGAGTAAACAGCAAACTGTTCTCATGAAAGCAGGATGTTGGCAAACTGACAAATTGCGTCCGTTGCCCAGAAGGAATGCTGAGGGTAGTCACGACCAAGGTACAAGTGTTTCTTGTGATCAGGCACATCTCAAGCCTGTTAGCAATAACGTGAACTTGTGATCAATTAAGCAGCTGACCAATCGTTACCTCCTCCTCCCTGCTCGTTCTATCCAATAAAAAAGAAGGGCTGAAGAAGCTTGAGGAGGCTGCCTTTGCTCACTAGAAGCAGGGAACCCTCTTCTCTTTCCCTGGCCCCTTACTTTAAAACAGTTTCTTCTGTCTTAAGTTTTCACTTCTACCTTTGTTCCCCTTCGTTCAGTCTCATAATGACGTCTCAAGTAGTAACATAGTAACGGTCATAATGATGGTCTCAAGTACTAACAGTAGTAACTGTCTCAGTGATGGTCTGAAGCAGTAATTGTGGCAGTCAGCCACAGTGCATGAAAACAAAAATAATACTAAAACTTTGAACAGAAGACTACAAAAGAGGAAATCAAGTCATAAAGATGAGAATGAAGGGGAAGAGGAGAGGTGAGACTTGGAAAAACAGGCTTAATGCAAGACCCTAAATTTGAGTCAAAATCTTACTTTTGAACTTCTTGGCTATCAAGGCCAAAAGGAAAGTAGGACATGTGACATGGTTCAAACTACATAGTAAAAGGAAGACCAGTAGTCTTCAAAGAAAAATATATTGTATCCTTCTTAGCCCTTTAATTTCCCAGCTCTGAGCTTCAGAAAGCGTACAGGTCTCATCAGTGATTAGTACCTGACACTATCTAATTACTTTCATTTTGCTGGCCAGAGATGTAGCTTCAACTACTGCTGATGTTCCAAAATGCCCATTGATATTTTCTTGAATAAGAAAAACAAGCTGTGAAACTATCGCAAGGACAGAAAACCAAACACCGCCTGTTCTCACTCATTGGTCGGAATTGAACAATGAGAACACTTGGACACAGGAAGGGGAACATCACATGCCAGGGCCTGTCCTGGGGTGAGGGGAGGGGGAAGGGATAGCATTAGGAGATATACCTAATGTAAACGACGAGTTAATGGGTGCAGCACACCAACATGGCACATGTATACATATGTAACAAACCTGCACATTGGGCACATGTACCCTAGAACTTAAAGTATAATTTAAAAAGAAAAAGAAATAAGCTGTAATATCCCTCCCTGTTCCATTCCACAGATTATCAATAAAAAATAAACCAATTTGTTTAGAAAATGTTATTTCTTGCATTGCATAATATTAAAGCACAGAGCTTTGCTTTTCAAACTGGCAGCCTATATATGACAGGAATGCTATGATGCACAAATTAAATATTATTTAATTTAAAAAAAAACAGAAAAATATTGCTGAGATAATGCCAAAAAAAGAATGAATTTTACAGTGATACAAAGGCATTTATGATTATCTTACTTTCATTTCCCTAGGTAGTTATAAAAAAAACTGAAAAAGCACTAATCTAAGGAAAAGGATATACTTCTATCATATGAAATCATTCGAATTTCAACTTTCATTGCTGGATTATTTTTTCCTGTATAAAGAACACATCCTTTGATCCTATTAAATTGGGACTTTTCGGTAATAATAAGTAACTTCAAGAGTTACAATACGTTTTTTTCTCTATCTGACTAAAAGAGGCTGGCGGAACCATGATTATTGTTAACAGTATAATTTGCCAGCCCTCAATTAATTCTATTTCAGTAACTACCAGAACAGGTAAGATATATACGGTTAGCTCTTATTTATTGTCCAAATACTGTACTATTTTCTGTGCATGAGGCAAGCAGTCTGGCAGCTGTTTCTCATAGTCTTTTACTCTGATTGGTATCTGAAGAAACCAGTTACTAAGGACAGAATTTCCTGTTAAAGATGTTTGCTTACTCCTGTTCATCTAATATTTATTTTATGTTTTAAAGGAGAAAAGAAGATGACTTGGAGTCATTTCACTCTCTGACTTTGAGGAGTTCAGAGTTTTGGTTTTCTTAGGCCCTATTATGTTAATGGGAACATGGGCAGCAGATTTCAGCATCAGATTCCCAGTGTCCACGTCCTGCTCTCTCTAGCAGGGTATTAGGCTGGTGCAAAAGTAATTGCGGTTTTGCCACTAGTTTCAATGGCAAAAGTACTTAATACCCTCCTGCTTCAGGTACATTTTTATCTAAAATAATGATGACAGAAGTTTCTTCATCACAGGGTGGTTGTAAGCATTAAAAGAGATGACACCTGTAAAGAGTGTGCATAGTCATAGTGAAATGTCACATAGTGAGAGGTGACAATGTGCTGCAGCCCTCACTCTTGGTGCCTCCTTGGCCTCGGTATCCACTCTGGCGGTGCTTGCGGAGCCCTTCAGCCAGCCACTGTACTGTGGGAGCCCCTCTCTGGGCTGGCAGAGGCCAGAGCCGGCTCCCTCTGCTTGCAGCGAGGTGTTGAGGGAGAGGCGCAGGCAGGAACCGGGGCTGCAGGCAGCACTCGCGGGCCAGTGTGAGTTCCAGTGGGTGCAGGCATGGGCTCAGCGGGCCCCCACACTGGGAGCAGCCAGCAGGCGCCGCCAGCCCAGGGCAGTGAGGGGTTTAGCACCCGGGCCAGCAGCTGCGGAGGTTGCGCCGGGCCCCCAGCACTGCCAGCTGCACTCAAATTCTCGCCAGGCCTCAGATGCCTCCCCGCAGGGCAGGGCTCAGGAACTGCAGCCCACCATGCCCAAGTCCCCCGATCCGCTGTGGGCTCCTGGGCGGCCCAAGCCTCTCCGAGGGGCGCCATCCCCTGCTCCGTGATGCCCAGTCCTATCCACTGCCCAAGGGCTGAGGAGTGCAGGCAGGGTGCGGGACTGGCAGGCAGCTCCGCCTGTGGTCCTGGCGCTGGGATCCACTAGGTGAAGTCACTTGGGCTCCTGAGTCTGGTGGGGACTTGGGGNGCTGCACTCAAATTCTCGCCAGGCCTCAGATGCCTCCCCGCAGGGCAGGGCTCAGGAACTGCAGCCCACCATGCCCAAGTCCCCCGATCCGCTGTGGGCTCCTGGGCGGCCCAAGCCTCTCCGAGGGGCGCCATCCCCTGCTCCGTGATGCCCAGTCCTATCCACTGCCCAAGGGCTGAGGAGTGCAGGCAGGGTGCGGGACTGGCAGGCAGCTCCGCCTGTGGTCCTGGCGCTGGGATCCACTAGGTGAAGTCACTTGGGCTCCTGAGTCTGGTGGGGACTTGGGGAACTTTTATGTCTAGCTAAGGGATCACAAACACACCAATCAGCACTCTGTGCCTAGCTCATGGTTTGTAAATACACCAGTCAGTACTCTGTATCTAGCTAATCTAGTACAGACTGGGAGAACTTTTCTGTCTAGCACTCTGTGTCTAGCTAAAGGATTGTAAACGCACCAATCAGCACTCTGTGTCCAGCTCAAGGTTTGTAAATATATCAATGGGTACTCTGTATCTAGCTCAAGGTTTGTAAATACATCAAGTGGTACTCTGTATATAGCTAACTTAGTGAGGACTTGGAGAACTTTTCTGTCTAGCACTCTGTGTCTAGCTCAAGGATTGTAAAAGCACCAATCAGTACTCTGTCAAAACGGACCAATCAGCTCTCTGTAAAGTGGACCAATCAGCAGTTATGTGGGTGGGGTCAGATAAGGGGATAAACGCGGGCTGCCGGAGTCAGCAGTGGCAACCCACTGGGGTCACCATCCACACCGTGGCAGCTTTGTTCTTTCACTCTTTGCAATACATCTTGCTGCTGCTCACCCTTTGGGTCCACACTGCCTTTGTGAGCTGTAACACTTAGCGCGAAAGTCTGCAGCTTCACTCCTGAAGCCAGCGAGACCACGAATCCACCAGAAGGAAAAAGCTCCAGACACATCTGAACGTCTGAAGGAACAAACTGCGGACATACCATCTTTAAGAACTGTAACAGCGTGAGGGTCCCCGGCTTCATTCTTGAAGTCAGTGAGACCAAGAACCCACCAATTCTGGACACAATATTACATTCTCAGTAATTATTCCTGTTGTACTTATTACTAAAAACATAGAGACCTGGCAATTCTGGATGCAAAGAATATTCATCAGTAGGTCACTGTGGTCATTTAAGGATAACTGTTCCCAGGAAAGGCTAACTTGAAATAATCCTTTTAAGGAGAAAAAAACTTTTATCATAAAAGTGAGGGTGAAAAGTTTGAATGAGACTTTAACCAATAATAAATTCAAATTATGAAAATAACTTATTTTATGTTATATATCAGAAATTTAAATTATAATTACATCTATGTGCTGACTTCTAGAATTGTTGAATTCTAGAAGTCACTATCATTCTAAAAGTCACTGACTTCTAGTCATTCAACAATGACTATACTGCACTTGTTTTGTTTCTGATTTTTGTTTCTGGTTGGTTGCATCAAGATTATTGACATTAAAATAATTCAATTTTGAAGAATCTATCCTTAGATTTCTTTTCTCCTTAAATTCTTGACTCGGCTAACTCAAACAGATTATCATTTGTTTATGGCTTTGCACAAGATTTGAGCCTTTCACCAACGACACTGCCATCAGTGAAATTTCACATATTGAAGGATTTCCAATTTAACTCTGAAATTCGTTTGCATCGCATTTTGTTCTGTATTTAAGTAGATAAGATGTCAAGTGGAGGGGGTTGAGTAGGGGCTAATGTTAGAAGTGGTCAGCTCAGTTTTGAATATTTGTAAATATCTTTGCTTCTCTATGCAAACTTGTTCCCATGTGGATTTCAATAATAAATGCTCAGAAAACAACTATCCCCTCTCCTATACTGTTTGGTAGACTTAAGTAATTAATTTTTTTTTTTTTTTTTTTTTTGAGACAGTGTCTGGCTCTGTCTCCCACGCTGGAGTGCAGTGGCGCAATCTCGGCTCACTGCAAGCTCCACCTCCCCGGTTTTATGCCATTCTTCTGCCTCAGCCTCCCGAGTACCTGGGACTACAGGCATGCACCACCTACACCCGGCTAATTTTTTGTGTATGTTTTTAGTAGAGACGGAGTTTCACCGTGTTAGCCAGATTGGCCTTGATCTCCTGATCTCGTGATCCACCTGTCTCAGCCTCCCAAAGTGTTGGGATTACAGGCGTGAGTCACCGCGCCCGGCTGGTAGACTTAATTTAAATATATATCTGTTGTATCTTTAAAAACCTATAAACATTTGCACATCATAAGTCAAACTTTACTTCAAAAAGCCATCTAATGAGCAACTTGTGAGTCATAAGTAAATCATAAATAATAGATACCTAGGCCATTTATCTAAATGATATTTGAACAAAAGTAAATATTAAAGCAAATGTTTTCTTTTTCCAATTTAGGGAAAACTGTAACTCTATTGGCATAAGGTTTATAATAGGATCTTGATGAACAGAAATACTGTACACTATTCTTAACTGTAATGTTCATGTCAACGGAGTACATTAAAAGTACAGATTAGCTAGAAACACAGTAAGTTGTTCCTCTACATGAAACACAAACAGGACAGAGATGGAAATCACTGCTCATAGCAAAAGGAACAAAACTTTAGCCCCAGTCTTTGATTTTTGTTTTATGGTTTCATTAGGATATATTTAAGATACAGTTAAGTACCAACTGTATGTTTACGTAAAATAAACTATTAAAAATGAAGAATGATTAGAATGTGGGGGGGGCGGGTGGACAAAAAGACATAACTAGTGGTGGGCTGGAGTCTGCCCACACAGGCTCAGGAGAGCCAACTGTTCAGTTTTTGGAAATTTTGCAAGATGGTTGTTTGTTAAACTGCTTTCAGCTCGAAATCAGACACAGGAGAGTACACCATGAAACTAGAAAAACGTGATGAATCAGTGATTTTGTATTTTCCAGAGCTGACTGTCAAACATTTACTAGCATATTACTGAATTTTATAATAAAACAATGAACTAATGTGCCACAGAATGAAACTGCCATCCCTCGGAAGAGAAAAGCTTTCCTCTGCTCTTGGGTTCCTGGATTGGGTAGAGAGTTCCTGGCAGCAGCCATCAGTTGGGAAAGGGAGGGCTGCCACCCACCCAGGAATACACCTCTGCCAGTCACTGAAGATCAGTGGTCTGCTGCTCTTAGCGTTTGCCACTTAGCAGGATGAACACCCTCCCTCTCCATCTTAAGTGTTTGACAAGATTGTACCTTTGCCTGCACCAGAAATCAGGGGAGAAAGGGAGCTGAGTTGGGAGAGGAGAAAAGCTGGGGAAAAGCTACTGTTCTTTCCTCAACCTCATACAAATCTAGATAGGATTCTCAATATCACAACTCTTGACCTTTAAAAAGACAACAATGCTCACGGCCCATCTTGGAAACGTGAATTGTATCTGTGGCCGGATCCCAGGCATTAGGTACAGTGTGATTGAGAAGCACTCACCAGGATCACTGAATAGAGCAAAAATTAGACTACAAACTAAAAGGCATCGGGGACCTGCCTTGTTTACTATCCTTTCTCTAATAACAGTTTCCAGGGCATACGCTTTTTCAAAAACAGGAGAATCAATCTCCCTGAGATTCAAACACACATTTTCTACACTACAAACACTTGGCCTAAACATGGGTTTCTTACACCATTAACAGGTGATAGTCTTTCTTCCCTTTCAACTCCAGGCTGTGGAGCCCTCTCCTGTAGAGGTTCTAAATCCTGGCCATGCATCAGGATCACCCGAATAAATTCATACACCTGAACAGGAAGATACAGATTCCTGGGCTCCTTCTCTAACTTCCTGAATCAAAATCCTTTATTAGTGCCCAGGAATCCAGGAATCTGCATTTCAAAGTTTCCAAATGACTCAGAAGTACTTCTAGGTTTGGAAATCACTGGTTTAAAACACCAAACGCTACCAAAGCCCATCCTCCCTCCAAAGATTAGTGAAGGGGTTAGGGACAAACGTTATCACCTGTTGGCCAGTTTGCAAAACTGTCTTTCTCTAAGCTTCATCGCTTGACTCATCATCACACACTCCTCAATCCCATTTCAGGTCATCTCTTTCTCACATAGATATACACATCCTATGTGAACTCATTTTTCTTTCCACTCTTTCTTCCAGGAAACAGTGGGTATATCACTTTGTTCTGAATTGTACATAAATGTTATAGGCTAAAGCTGCAAGATGTTTGAAGTTTGAGGTACCAAAAAGTATATAAACATGAGTTCCTCTTTGTCAACACTACACCTAACTGAAAGCTTCTCACCTGTGCTCCTATAACACCCGTTTTTACCCACACTCTGTCTGCACTAGTGGATGGTGGAGACCATGAAGACAGAGACATAGGCATGCAGCACACTCACCTGTGTACACCTGCCTCAGGTGTACACAATAGACACTATAGGCACTCCATACATGTTTGATAAACTGAACTACTTATTGTTGCTAGAGTCTATGTAAGCCAGTTTCCTTTATACTTTCAATATGTTATATTAATTCAACTCATAATCATTTGTCTTGTTTTTGTCTTTTTTTTTTTTTCTATCTCGGCACAGTTTTTCAAATGCTAGCCAACCACACAAGTTTCTTGGAGTACAGCTGGCTGGAATATACTGATTAAAATTTTTATTTTGTTTTATTTTATTATTAATTTTTGAGACAGAGTCTTACTCTGTTGCCCAGGCTGGAGTGCAGTGATGCATCTGGGCTCACTGCAAGCTCCGCCTCCCGGGTTCACGCCATTCTCCTGCCTCAGCCTCCCAAGTAACTGGGACTACAGGCACCCACCACCACGCCCGGCTAATTTTTTATATGTTTAGTAGAGATAGGGTTTCACCGTGTTAGCCAGGATGATCTCAATCTCCTGACCTCATGATCCGCCTGCCTCGGCCTCTCAAAGTGCTTGGATTACAAGCGTGAACCACCGCGCCCGGCCTGATTAAAAATTTTAAATGCAGATATCTTTTGAGCTGGCAACTCCATCTCTAGAAAATCATCTTACACATATATGTGTGCTTGTGGGCAAAAACATACTTGGGAGGCATTTCTGTATTGGGGAATTTTAAAAACAATATTGTTTGCAAAATAGTACAGATAAATTGTAAACATCTAGAAACCATCCCCTTTAGATGATTTGTTACATAAATTAAGAAACATCTTTGAAATAAAAATATATAGATATGCTAAAAAATGAGACAGAGAAGGATTTCTTTGTGCTGATATGAAATTTTCTCCAGATAGAATTTTATGTGGAAATAAAGGAAGATGTAGAATAATATGTAAAGTATCTTCCCATGTGTATAAATACACGCTTTTGTTTATACATAGTAAAGTTTCTAGAAAGATGTGAAAGGGAATTTTTAATAGTAATTGCTTCTTGGGAGAAAGCATTTGGAACTAATAATTGATGATGAGATGTTACAATATTTTTCATGGAATGCTTTCTTATACTCTAAAATTTTGCCATGGCCTGTATTACTACTTCAATTAATTATGTTACAAAATTTTAGAACTCACCATAATTAAAACAGAGTTTTAAACTAGTGAGCCTTGTATGCATAGATGTAGGTATAACATTTTGTTAAATAAGCATTTTCAATGTTAAAGGGATCACAAAAATCATCTTCCCCTAATAATCTTGCTTTTTAAACAGTATAAGAGTATTTCTGCTGGCAAGGCCTAATGAGTATAAAATTTACACACCTAGAATTTTAGCTAAAATATTTTCCAGTATCATTTCAATTTAGAGCATAACAAATGCAGAAAGAAATCAAGAGCAAGAAGCTAAGCAGATACAAAGGTAACAAGTGCTATGACTGTCACCCTTTCTGCCCTGGTATCCTAGGAAGCCAGTGATCACAGCCTGTTTTCCCCACTGAGCCTGGATGCAACCTCAGAATCCTTCTCAAGGAACTCACTACCAGGTGAATAGAATGAAAACCATTTTTTTTTTCCATATCAGACCTAAACTCTGTACCTTCACACCTGCCTTGAATTCTTGGGGAGGCAGGGGTGAGGAGCTGCTGTGTTGAGGCTAGCTGCTGCATTGAGGATTGTTCTGTCTCCACAATCCAAACATCTCAAAGGAGAGAGAATGGTTTACTGTCTATCAGAGTTGGTGGCTGGAACTTGGGTAAACCCCTAGAGTAATGCACAAGATGAAAAAACAAAAGTGTTCTCTATGGGAACAAAGTACATTAGTTTGATCTGTGGACATTGGCAAGTTGTAGTTTAGAGTGAAGGAATGATTGTGAGGGTGGCATTCTGTGCTGTTCCCTCAGGATGGCTTCTGTCTTAAGGAACTTGTGCCAATCTTTAAGGGAAAGGTGTGCTGTAATAAAGACCAGGCCAAATCAAAACTGTATCTCTGGAGGTGTGGGATCTCAGTTAAGTCAAGTTACCAGTGACTTTCAGGAGATTGATTTATTTCTTTAGTAAAGTACCTGGGTGTGAAGCGGTGGTTTCTAAAGTCCCTTTCATCTTGCATGTTCAGAACTGTACCCTCTGGTTGGAGATAAGCTGGAAAGTAAATAGTTCTTTATTAATAATGCACATGAGTCTTCCCAATGGAATGTAGTGCTTGGTTATGCAAATTGCATCCATCTGCTTCCCTCCGGCTGGCTTAGTAGTCAACAGGGTTTGTCAGTGGGTACAGGGGATGTGCTCACCAAGCGATGCAAGTCCTCCTTCTGGGGTTGGATTAGAAAGGCTCCTATATTCTGAAATGGACTTTCCCACCGCCCACAGTACCCCCAGTGGTCTTCTGGTCACCTTAGGAGAGCTCAGAAGGACTTAAAGGCCACTCTTTGGGCCAGGCATGGTGGCTCATGCCTGTAATCCCAGCATTTTGGGAGGCTTAGGTGGGCAGATCACCTGAGGTTGGGAGTTTGAGACCAGCCTGACCAACATGAAGAAACCCCATCTCTACTAAAAATACAAAATTAGCCGGGCATGTTGGCAGTTGCCTGTAATTCCAGCTACTCGAGAGGCTGAGGCAGGAGAATTGCTTGAACCCGGGAGGCAGAGGTTGCAGTGAGCTGAGATCACACCACTGCACTCCAGCCTGGACCACAAGAGTCAAACTCCATCTCAAAAAAAAAAAAAAAAAAAAAAAAAGGGAAACTCTGTTCTCTAGGATTCCCAGTCTAGTAATTGGAATGAGGCAACCACAATAGTAAAGGATGCTAGCACCCTAATGGCAGCAGGAGCCATAGATAACTTGGAGAAGCTTTAGCTATAGCTTCCATAAGCTCCCCAACCCCCAATCAAACCACATAAGTATTACAAAGGGCCAGTTTCAAGGGTGTGCCATCCATGCACTGCAAAGATCCCCAAACTAAGAAGGGAAGCCTTGTTCTTGGGCTTTAATACTCTGTAGTAGCCATCCTGACATTCTTAGTAAGCTTATTTTGTGATGTGGATTCTGAATTTGAGGGATGATAGGACAATGAGGAAAATGCCAGGTCCTTGGAGCCTAGGCTCAATGGCAGTCTTATCTCCGACTGCCTCCTTGGGATGCATTCTTGGTCATCCCCAACTCCAGCTCTACCCAGAAATAGCCCTCTCCCCAAGTCTCTCCTTCAGGGTCCTAGGTGCACTCAGCTAGTGAATATTCCCGTGCTTGAGGAAGTGCAACATTAAATAGCAAATAAAAAACACCATGACAGGCTGAGGGAGATACTACAGAAGAAAGAAACTTTTTTCCTGCTTTTTGATTAAGGGGCCTGAATTTTTGTTTTGCACCAGGCCTGCTACATTATGTAGTTGGTCTTCTGTGTACACAGTAAGCATGAAAGTCCTAAAGTCCCTCCTTCCACTGAGATGGCTAACACAAAACTCCTTCTATATACACATTCTGGAATCAACTGTGTACCTCATAAGGACAGTACCAAAGAGCAGGAGAAGGTGAGGGGAGAGAATAGGAATACCTGGCTTGTTGGAGGTAGGACTATCCCTCTCAGCTCTCATCTTGGCAAGTCCAAGACCCCCCCTCCTCACTTCCACCTCAGTTTCCTGGACGTGATGCTAAATTGTTATTCATCAAATTGAAATGTACTCTGCCTTTACAAGTATAAAGAGGAACAATGGCTATAATATGTCAACAGACTACCTGGAAAGACAGGATATAGTCACAGAGAATGGTAATGAATAGTGAACATGCAAGGCAATCTGCGGACATAATTAAGAAGGTGGGCTGTCAAGGAAGACTGCCTAGATTCCACTCCTGGTTCATCTCTTACAAATTATGTGACCTTGTGCAAGCTGACCTCAGTTTCTTAGTGTGCTCATCTTTAAAAAATAGGATAATAAGAATGGCTCACTTAGAGAGGATTAAATTCTTACATTGGTGCCAAGCACATAAAAGTGCTTATTCAATGTTAGACATAAAGGCTCAAACAAGGGACGTTTTCTGAGAGACATAGAACAATCAGGAAAAGATTTGCAAGATGCCAAGAGAAGAATCCTTTATGGAAAATTTTTGTGGCATTACTAAGAAAATGACTATGACCTTAATTTTGACAGAATATCTAAATAAATTATGCACACACACCACACACACACATACACACACACACACACACACACACACAAACACACACACAACAGAATCCCGTAGAAATAAGAAACTTGGTTTGACTACATGCTTTGTATTCTATTTCTGAAATGATTACCCTTTGCTTTTCAAATCCCACGAAGTCTTGTTTTGGCATTAAGCAATTCTAATGAAACTGTACAAACATCTGTCTTACATTCTGGCTTTTTTCTTAGCAACACTGCCACTTGGATTCATTGGACTTACAATTTATGATAATTACAAGTAAGATAAAAGCCACATTTACACCTACCCACCAATCTTTTAATTTTTTTTTACTAGCAGAACTGTATGTCCTTGCACAGATGTAACAACCTCAATTAATGTGTTTTCTTTTTAAATCCACATTGAAAAGAAAGTAGAAAAAGTGAATCTGACTACAAATGTTTACATGTAGCAGATAGAGTTTTTCAAGTATCAGTTTAGTTAAGTGTATGTTCAGCTATCAGCCAAATACTCTCAACTGACCCCAGCGCCAATCTCAAATCTTGTAGGAATATATCAAAAGTATGACGTGCCTTTTGCTTGGTAGTTACTGAAGATAATTTGTTTACTTTAGATTTAATTATGTAGTGGTCATTCCTAGGAGTAAATGCACAGATGGCCAAGTAGCTGATGTTGAAAAGAAAAGTTAGGAAACACTTCTCATAATGCCAATTTTCCTGACACTCATGGCATGTTGTCTTTTTAGCAAGACTGTATCATTTTACTGTTCTGTAATGTCTTCTCATATAATACCTGCTAACATAAGGAATAAAGGGAGGATCCCCCTCAGGTAAGTTAGAGCTTGTTCTAATTTCATTCTAGGTAAATAAAGGGAATCTATGTTTAATGTTAAGACATAAGTCACAAACACTGTTAAATGATAGTTCACAAGGTACCTTAACTTCTCAGAACATTTTGTGTAAAGAAAGAAGTGAACTACACCCTCTATAAAATGCCTTCTATTCTAATTCTCTATGATCCTATTGTTAGTGGACTAAATTATCTCACACAGCCTTATATCCTGTCAAATCAAGGTTGTTACTGAAGTTAAAGTGACCTACATCAGGGAAAACACATCAAATGGTTAATGATATAACCAAGGTGGGGTGGTTTTACCAGGAACAGTTCTTCTGTGGTGATAGAGACACACCACAAGGAGAATCACATAAAAACACAATAGATATTAAGTTTTACTTAAACTGTAAAAGACTTTGGAATAGCAAAAAGGAATTGTACAGGCAGGAACAGAACAGATAACATCTTAGAAGACAATTTGAGAAAGTCTTTACATAGAGATTTAATATGGAGATTTCTAGCATGTCCCAAATAGGGAAATATTTTAAATATTTCTATGTGTGTGTTCCAAGGAATAGCCTTCATTTAAATGATATAATGTGATATGTAATGCATTTCACAGAACCCATTGAGAGCTTAAAGACGTATGAGTCTGAATTCCAAGAGAATCTCTTGGAACATACAGAGATTGAAACTGCTGAGTGATTGTGTGAGATGAAAATAATTTCATAAAATGTAATTATTTTCAGTGTCATAATGATAACTACCATTTATTGAGTGCTTACCATGGATCAGGAACTACCCGGGATGATTTACAGACATCATCTCATGAAATGCTTACAACATCACAGTGGGAAAATTTAATATCTGAAACAAATGTTCAGAAAGGCAAGCAACTTGCCCAAGGTTACAAGACTGGTAAATGGGGAATTAAAACCCAAGTCTGACTGATTGGAAGCCAGTCCTCTTTCCTATCCTTCATCCTGCCTCTCTCTGCATTTTATTGGATGAGCCTGTATTAAGAGCTACTTACTCTGAAATTGCAAATTTCACAATGCTCTGACTATACATTAAAATGTGTTGATGAATGGGAAAGTATGAAAAAAGGAGTGAATGTATTCCTTATTTTTAATGACTATTACTTTATGCATTAATTATTTTTTGCTGTAATTAGCAGGCCTGTACATTAAAGGGCATTTATTGTAACCAGTGTTGCATTAAAGTCCCCAAAATATATTACTATGTACACACACACACACACACACACACACACTGCACATATGTATGCTAATGTTGTGCCAGGTACTTTCTGAATATCTCCTACGATTCTCATGGCAACCTTAAGAAACTGGCAGGCTGTGTTTGTGTGTGTATGTGTGTGTATATATATAGATATATAGAGATTTAGTTTTTAACCAACTTTTTCTTCCAAGTAGTAGTGAAATATATTAAAATCGATAAATTTCCTGGCATAGGGCATCCGAACATACTTTAGAAGATTTATCTTAGCATTAAAATCTTGAAGTGAAGTGATGTATACTCAGTCTATGTGGGAGACAGGAATTCTACAGAAGGAGGTTTTTTGAAAGAAGGGAAGAAAGCAAGCCAGTCTTTGGCTCCAAGGACCTACAACGTGCTAATGTTGTGCTAGGTACTTCCTGAATATCTCCTGTGATTCTCGTGGCATTCTTGAGAAACTGGCTGGCTGATGGTAGTTGAATAGATATTCTTGGTCCAGTATATACTAATTTTAACAATGAGCCACGTAGTATATTTATAAAATAAAAACTGCTCTAAGAATCTGTCATGGCACATGGCTTCACATAGCCAATAGGGAATGAATTAGCAATAGCATGAAGTGATCTTGGGCATGAACAAGTAAATATTCTGTGACACCTACTTCTTGGTTTTAAAAAGATTTATTCTGACTTTGGTAAAGTTTCAGCATACAAAATCAATGCACAAAAATCTGTAGCATTTCTCTATAACAATAATGTTCAAGCTGAGAGCCAATTCAAAAATGCAATCTCATGTACAATAGCCACACACACACAAAAATACCTAGAACTACATCTAACCAAGGAGGTGAAAGATCTCTACAAGAAAAACTATAAAACACTAATAAAAGAAATTCCAGATGATACAAACAAATAGAAAAACATTCCATGCTCATGGATTGGAAGAATCAATAAATCATTAAAATGGCCATGCTGCTCAAGGCAATCTACAGATTAAACACTATTCCTATCAAACTATCGATGTCATTTTTTGCAGAACTAGAAAAAAAACTATTCTACAATTCATACGGAACCAGAAAAGAGCCTGAACAGTGAAAGCAGTCCTAAGCAATAAGAACAAAGCCAGCGGCATCACGTTACCCAACTTCAAACTATGCTACAAGTCTATAGTAACCAGAACAGCATGGTACTGGTACAAAAACAGATATGTAGACTCATGCGGCAGAATAGAGGACCCAGAAACAAAGCCACACACCTTTAGCCAACTGATCATTGACAAAATTAACAAAAATAAGCAAAAGGGAAAGGAATCCCTAGTCAACAAAATGGCGCTTAGATAACTGGCTCGCCGTATGCAGTAGAATGAAACTGAACCCCTACTTTTCACCATATACAAAGATTAACTCAAGATGGATTACAGATTTAAATGTAAGATCTCAAACTACAAGAATCCTAGAAGAAAGCCTAGGAAACATCATTCTGGACATCGGACTTGGGAACTAATTTATGACTAAGTCCTCAAAAGCAATTGCAATAAAACCAAAAATTGGCAAGTGGGAACTAACTAAACTATAGAGCTTTTGCACAGCAAAAGAAACTATCAACAGAGTAAACAGGCAACCTACAAAATAGAAGAAAATATTCGCAAACAGTGCATCCAACAAAGTTCCAATATCCAAAATATATAAGGAAATGAAACTATTGAACAAGCAAAAAAACAAATAATCCCATAAAAACCTGGGCAAAAGACATAAACAGGTACTTCTCAAAAGAAGATATACAAGTGACCATGAAACTAGGCAAAAGACATGAACAGATACTTCTCAACAAAGAGCCAACAAACCATGAAAAGCAGCCAACAAACATGAACAGTGCTCCACATCAATAATCACCAGAGAAATGTAAATGAAAACCACAATGAGATACCATCTCACACCAGTCAGAATGGCTACTACTAAAAAGTCAACAAACAACAGATACTGGCAAGGCTGCAGATAAAAGGGAACACTTATACACTGTCGATGAGAATGTAAATTAATTCAATCCCTGTGGAAAGCAGTTTGAAGATTTCTCAAAGAACTTAAAATAGGACTACCATTCAACTAAGCAATTCCATTGCTGGTTACATATCCAAAAGAAAACATATTGTTCTACCAAAAAAACACACATGCACTGGCATGTTCATTGCAGCACTATTCACAATAGTAAAGACATGAAATCAGCCTAGGTGCCCATCAACAGTGGACTGGATAAAGTAAATGTGATACATATACACCATGTAATACTACACAGACACATAAAAAGAACAAAATCATCTCCTTTGCATCAACATGGATGCAGCTACAGGCCATTATCCTAAGCAAATTAATGCAGGAACAGAAAACCAAATACTACATGTTCTCAGTTGTAAGTGGAAGCTAAACATTACATACTCAAGGACATAAAGATGGCAATAATAGACAGTGGGGACTACTAGATGGGGGAGGGAGGGAGGAGGGCAAGTTTTGAAAAACTGTTGGATCCTATGCTCAGTAGCTAGGTGATGGGATTATTACTATCACAAACCTCAGTATCATGTAATATACTCATGGGAAAAACTAAACCTAAAAGTTGAAAAAAGTTTTTTAAAGATTCATTCTAATTTTTTCTCCTCTTCATTTAAAAATGAGGTGTAAGTCTAGATTATCATAATGGACCACTGACATAAATTCATTGCTTAGATATAGATGCTTATCACCAATCAACTGAAGATGTCTTTTCTCCATTTATACTAAAATCTACCCAAAAGAGGTCTAAGTAACAAAGACCTGTCACAGAGACCTGCATATCCTGTCAGGATAAGTGAGAACTTCAGGTTGATGGAGAGTAAAGTCTTCTTTTTCTAATTGGCCTGGTTCTCTGTTGTTATCTCATTGCAGTGCAAACTTTCTACGCAATTCAGCTCTTCCTCTCCCCTTGTAGAAGCTGAAAACTGTGCCTCTGCTTAAGGAAAGAATCTAATCTGCCACTTCACTACTTACAAGAAGAGATGGGAAATGTGACGAATATTTTTCAGGGTGATGCTAACTTAATATTCTAGGCAGGGCTAGGAGTAGGTTAAGATGAGTAATGCACCATTTCATGTACTTTTCACCGAGAATTAGTGCCTCTTGAAATTTACACTCTCGGCGCTTCACATGCCTTTCTCTAGTCCTGGCCCTGATTTGAGAAGATGAGAATTATGCCTGAGCATTTTATTTCCTTATGAAACTACCATATTTTCTGCTGCTTATGATCTCAATAGCCATTGACTCCAAAGTCTCTGATTCTTGAAAATTTTTGAACACCATGGCTTGTCTCTTCTTGGCCTCAAAAACTTTTATATATCCCTGGTGACTGGGAAATTAAAGCCAGATCCTCACCCCTCAGCAAGAACTTTTTACCCAAATCTTACTTTTCAGCCTTATCTCATATCCTATTACTATTCCTCAACCCCATCTATGCCCATAGAATACCTTTTCACCTTGCTACTTCTAGCCTTGTGTCCAAGTTGTGATTTCCTCTTGTAAGTTTCATTCTCTTTACTGCTTATACTGTGCTTATACAGGAAAGTTCAAAGTTGAATTCAAATCCCATTTCCTGGGAAAGATCTTTTCATATCCCACCAATACAAATTAATTTTTTTCCTCTTGTTCTATCACTGCCTTTTGTTTATGACAATGAGTGAGCATAAATCTTACTGTGCCTCTTATTTTTAAAAAGTTATTTCAATTTATGTCTGTTCTGTGACCATTCTTTGAATTCATGGAGGGAAGATTCTCTTTTATTTGTCTTGATACACTTGTAGAACCCAGCATTAGAACTGTACTTGGTGGGCCCTCAATATATTAGTACCTCACTGCATGACTGGGTACATTCTTTATTAATGTAACATGTACTTGGCTTAACAAGCTTTGGCAAGAGACAGAAAGAATCAGTACAAGCTTATTTCCTTATTTTCATCAGCAAAGTAGATTTTAAACATAGGCTGTTGCATGTTTAGACCAACTCTACTGGGTAGAAAGACTAAAAAACACCTCTAACTAATAAAGGACTTCAGCAAGAATACATGGTGCAACTGTACTTTGAAAATTACAATCTGCATGAATACGAAGCAAGTAAGTAGAAGTTCAAATATTTAAAAAACTCAAAATATGTGGACATGATGTTCCTTGAATTCAAATGTTGATAGGAAGAAATTCCATCTATTCATTCACCTTAACCCTTACATTGTTATTTATGCATTAATGAAGTGTTTATTGTGAGCCCCCGGTAGTGCTCCACATTGGGCTAGGTGCTAGAAATACAAAGAAGACGAAAAACTGTGTTCTTTAATGAGCTCTTGCCAACAATCAGCTACAGTAACAAACATGTCGGGTTACAGTGATTCCTCAGCCTACTATGGAAGACGAGATACTTGAGACAAGCACTGAGAAAGAGAGGTATTTATGAACTCATATTACACAGAATACAGAATACTTGATTATACCTGAAACGAGAAAATGGATTTTGGGATGGAAGCTGCTCAAATAGATTTTGAAAGTTGACTGGAACATTTGCCGATGGCAAGGAAGGAACTGCATTTTATGACATGAGAACAGTATAGAGAAATACATGGAAGCCTCAATCAGCTTGTATCCTCAAATCTAATATATCATGTTTTAAAAGATTGACATAAAATATACTTAGGAACCAACAATCTTTAGACATACTCTAATGACATTTTAGCATACAAACTAAACTACTTGGGTAACAAAATATTTCAAAGTATATGAATACTGCTTCTCTCTGGCTCTAGACTCAAACTAAATAACATTATTTAATTGTAGAAAGTCCAAAACTGTCTGACCAAGAAGCCAAATGACATTACTAGGTATAAGTTACAGAATTTCAAAAGCATAATGAGGTTTCCTCATTCTTACCTAGTTCAAGGTAACATAATTAGTATATAGATATGCATGAGGTCATTTCCAGCAGATGAAGTTGTTATGTCCCTTTTCCTGTATATAAATCTTCTCGTCCAACAATTTCCAGAGCCACCACCAACCTGGTCACCCTCCACCTCATGCCCTCATCATGCCAAGGTGTCCCCTAAAAGATGCTTCCCAGACTGCTGAAGTGCTCTTTCCTTTTGCCTTGGCCAGTACAAATGCAGTGGGACAACAGCTTTTCTTGCTTTGGGTTATTTCTGTTCATGGAGGAGTCTGGCAGCACAGGCTAAGTCACTGTCTCTCAAACTGCACCTAAGTTCAAAGCTGGCTCTCGTAGTCATCCATTCTATCATGTTAGACAACTTATTTAACTTCTCCAAGCCTCAAAATTCTCATTTGTAAAATAAGAATAATGACTACCTATTTCATGGGATTACCTTCAGGATTAAATGAAGATTTAAAACTATTTAGTACTGTGCCGGGCATATAGGAAGTGCTTAAAAATGTTAGGTACTATTAGTAATGCAATCAGTCATATGTAGTGATTTTTAAGGCTCCAATAAAATTTTCAGACTCTTGATTTATATCCACAGTAGGAAATTTTAAACTCCTCCTCCACCATTTATTTTAACATGCTTCATAAAATTTACTGTCTTTTTTTTTCTGTTCTAAATTAAATTGTACTTAATGTTGCTGGGGTCAGCAGCATTACTACCTTTGGACTTTGGCTTGATAAGGTACAACTTGAGATCTCAAAGCTTAAACACACCACGCTTACCATTGTCTTATAGACAAGACATTTGATTCTTTGGTATGCTGACAACTTTTATTAACAGAAGTTGTATTGATTATGTTAAAGGATAAAGAAGATCAAATTTCTCTTTATGGTCTTTGTGGTGGCTATCTATTTTTCTGCTACTCAAAATTCCTTTCACCCACTGCTGGTAAAGGAAACCCAAACTTTTAAGGAAACACATTTCTCTCAGTCTTAGTCATTCCTTAGCTGGGGAATCCATCCCAGTTCAGGGTTGGAGCAGGTAACATAGACATAAGGGGTCAGGGCACTGCCTACCCCTTGCAACAGTGACTGTTTGGATTTGCCACGGCACCTTTGATCAGAACCTCTGAAACACAATGATAGGAATTTGGAGTTGTTGCCGTTACCTTGAGCCACAAGAGGGGATCTTGCTGAGAATGAATACAACCCAGAGGAAGTATAATACAAAGATCCAGGAAGAGAAACCCAGTATTTAGCAACATTGTGTACCTGAAGCCAAACAACTCCTGGGGTTTCCAGTTACAGGACCCAATAAATTTCTTCTGTGCTTTTAAATTGGTTGAGATTGAATTTACTGTCATTTTCGGCTTGCAACCAGTCACACCTAATACAAATGAAATTACCAGTTACATGTATTGCTAAAGAAAATCAAGGATATAAACCCTAGAAAAGATCGGTTTTTGAGCATCAACTAGTATTTGAAAGCCCATAGAGAAAGGCAGCTTTGACTATTGTGAATGGTTAAGGTATATGTGAGAATTTTGTTTGGGTGTCCTAAATTTAAGTATCATAATAGTCTTGGTTTCTAGTTATCCAAGCACATGCATGTATTATTTATATTTATTATCTTTGTATCTGTATCACTACACCATCAATCACATCTGTCTATATATAAAGAAACAGTCACATCAGTTTAGTATTTTTCATTCTAATGGATAGTGATTCTCTTCTAGGGGTCATGTCTTACTCATTTGCAAGCTTCTAGCCCAGCATCTGACAGAGGTACTTAATAAGTGCTAAAATGAAACAAATGGGAATCTGTTGCTTTGGCCTAAATTGTCTTTATAGAGAAAAGAAAAGGCAGAGGTGTTGATGGCTGTGAAATGGGAACACCCCTAATCCCAGAGCTCTATTCAGATACATTCACAACACTATGAATGGTGCCCTCTGGAACTCTGCAGTGGAGCAACCTGAATATAGTTTTTAAACTATAAAAAAGAAAACTCACTGATTACCAATTTTCATAAGTATGAAGAGACATGAATTTATTAAAATTTAACTGTGATTTCTTGTAAATTTGTTTTTCTAATAGCAGTAATGCTAACTTCTTCAATTTACTAAGCAGGGATTTTTTTAGCTTTTCTTTCTTAATACTTAATAAATTATAAAATTAATTCAATTTGAAATTTTGGGATCTGGTTAGGAAGATATTTACCAGTAATAACAATTAGATTTCTTAGGAATTGTTAAGAATAACAAAGACAGAATACATTAGGTATTCAATTTCTTCCTGCTGTGATTCTAAATTTCTGATTCTTTAAGATCAATATGGCAACATTCATTTGAATTGACAAAATTAGTATCTTCTACTTTTTGGTCATTATCATGTAGCTCTTACATTAAATGTTGTGATAAATTTATGAAGGCACAACATATACATTCATTTGTTTAAAAATACTTGGTTGCCTCCTATCATGCTACCTGACTTCAAACTACACTAAAAGGCTACAGTAACCAAACAGCATGGTACTGGTACCAAAACAGATATATAGACCGATGGAACAGAGCACACGGCTCAGAAATACCACCACACATCTACAGTCATCTGATATTTGACAAAGCTGACATGGGGTAAGGATTCTCTATTTAATAAATGGTATTGGGAAAACTGGCTAGTCATATGCAGAAAACAGAAACTGGACCCCTTTCTTACACCTTATGCAAAATTATCTCAAGGTGGATTAAAGACTTAAATGTAAAACCCAAAACCATAAAAACCATAGAAGAAAACCTAGGCAATACCATTCGGGACATAACCATGGGCAAAGACTTCATGACTAAAACACCAAAAGCAATTGCAACAGAAGCCAAAATTGACAAATGGGATCTAATCAAACTAAAGAGCTTCTGCACAGCAAAAGAAACTACTATCAGAGTGAACAGGCAACCTACAGAATGGGAGAAAATTTTTGCAATCTACCCATCAGACAAAGGGCTAATATCTAGAATCTACAAAGAACTTAAATTTACAAGAAAAAACACAAACAACCCATCAAAAAGTGGGCAAACGATATGAACAGACACTTCTCAAAAGACGACATTTATGTGACCAATATGAGAAAAAAAAGCTAATCATGATTAGTGAAATGCAAATCAAAGCTGCGATGAGATACCATCTCACACCAGTTAGAATGGCAATCATTAAAAAGTCAGGAAACGATGCTGGAGAAGATGTGGAGAAATAGGAACACTTTTACACTGCTGGTGATAATGTAAATTATTTCGACCATTGTGGAAGACAGTGTGGTGATTCCTTAAGGATCTAGAACCAGAAATACCATCTGACCCAGCAATCCCATTACTGGGTATATACCCAAAGCATTATAAATCATTCTACTATGAAGACACATGCACACAAGTGATTACTGCCGCACTATTTACAACAGTAAAAACTTGAAACCAACCCAAATGCCCAACAATGATAGAATGGATAAAGAAAATGTGGTACATATACACCATGGAATACTATGTAGCCATAAAAAAGAATGAGTTTATGTCCTTTGCAGGGGCATGGATGAAGCCGGAAGCCATCAATCTCAGCAAACTAACACAGGAACAGAAAACCAACCACCACATGTTCTCACTCCTAAGTGGGAGTTGAACAATGAGAACACATGAACACAAGGAGGGGAACATCATACATCGGGGCCTGTTGGGGGTGGGGGGCAAGGGGAGGGACAGCATTAGGACAAATACCTAATGCATTCAGGGCTTAAAACCTAGATGATCGGTTGATAAGTGCACCAAACCACCATGACACCTGCATACCTGTATAACAAACCTGCACATTGTACACAGGCATCCCAGAACTTAAAGTAAAATTTAAAAAAATAAAATAAATTTTAAAAAAAATTTTAAAAAATTTGGTTGCCTCCATTTGTCAACCATTGTGCTAGGTGCTAGGGATGTAAGAATGAAAAGAAAAGACAAAGTCCTTCCTCTTGTAGAAATTATTTCTGACATAATTTAGGATTGAAATTTGAATCATCTTCTAGTCCTGCATATTCTCATTTTATTCCCTTGACTGCTTCTCTACTTCTTTTCTATTTCTATATGTTGTGTTCTGTTTTAGAGAATCCCTATTATTCCATGAGAAATAGAAGAGGAATATAGGAGGAGAAAATTAGTTAGTGGGTAAGGCACAGATTAGGTTCAAACCTCAGCTCTACCATTTACTAGCAGTGTAAGATCGAACTCTATAAACTTAATTTTCTTATAGGGAAAGAGGGCAATCATATATAGGTCTGTTGGGAGAATTGAATGCATTAGGTGCATAAAAGTGTCACACACAGTGCCTGGCACAGTGACTACTCTCTGGTACATTAGATCTTATTATAAAAGTAGGTACTAAAATCAAACTGTGCCTCTGGTTTAATCATTTACATCATTCAAGAAAAAAAATCCATCCTCTATGATCACAGAATACACACACTCAACTCGGCAATATAATGTTGATCTTATGGGATACAGTTAGGGTTTATAGCAAGGATGAGAAAAAGGACAGTCATAAGGCTCTCCAGTTTTGAAAGCGCACATAGCTCCAGAAAGGTCTAAGTCCTCTTAGCATACTCCATCCAAAACAACTACTTTGTATTCAGAAGAGGAGCCATACCATCCCAACAGATGACTATCTACAAAATGGACTGTAATCCAAGCCCTGGGAAATGCCTTGGTTCTTAACTGGAATAGGGTTCACAAAGCATATTACTATTTCCCTTTTTGCTTCTTGGACTTGAGTGTCTGATTACATTTGGCTGTTAAAATTTAAGTGAACAAAAACTCTCCTGTTTTTACTAACAAAAGATCTGCTTATTAAATGAATGCAGAAGGGGTAAAACTGACTCTGGCATCATGTATAAAAGATGAAACCATTTTTTAGATTCCCTTCTTTTTCTTCTCTCATGAAAGAACACGAGATTGAGAGGTAAGGTGGGGCATGAAGGGAGATCCCTCTATTTAAGATCTTGGACAGTTTTTTATGAGCTCTTACCACAAATCTTAAACAGGTAGAAGAGTAAATTACCTCTTAAAGAATTTGAGGCCAGGTATGGTGGCTTAGGCCGGTAATCCCAGCACTTTGGAAGGCTGAGGTGGGCGGATCAGCTGAGGTCAGGAGTTGGAGACCAGCCTGGCCAACATAGCAAAACCTCGTCTCTACTAAAAATGCAAACATTAGCCGGGCATGGTGGCGTGCGCCTGTAATCCCAGCTACTAGGGAGGTTGAGGCAGGAGAATTGCTTGAACCCAGGAGTCAGAGGTTACAGTGAGCTGAGACTGCATTTTTTTGCACTCCAGCCTGGGCAGCAGAATGAGACTCTGTGTCAGGAAGGAAGGAAGGAAGGGAGGAAGGAAGGAAGGAAGGGAGGGAGGGAGGGTGGGAGGGAAGGAAAGAAAGAATTTCCATTTATTCCATTCTAATAGCTGTGAAGATTTGTCCCTTCTTCACCCAGATAGCCATGAGAGACCTGGAGTTTTCATCAGAATAACTTATAAAATTACAATTCTCTTCATCTATGATCACCTAGGTTAAATCAAAGTGAGTGTGTAGTTTTCTTTTCTGGAGACCACCTTGGCTTTATCCATTTAAGGGTTAAACAAAGGTGTTTATTCAAATAAGACACTTTCCAAAATCAGTTTTTCTTGTTTCTGGAGGACCAAATGTGATTTTAAGTGAAGTTAATGTTTCAAAACTAAGTTCATTTGCTCCCATCTTAAAATAGACCAGTGATCAGAAAAAAATTATGTAAATTCAGAACAATGTTGCAAATGCTATACTTCTACCCAGAATTAAAACAGCATAGACTGTGTGTGTGTGTTCCTCTTATTTCAATCAATTTTTACATCTAGTTGCCTTTTAAAAAAAAAAGAAAACTACTAAAAATTGCTGAAACTACCCTTCTAGGACCTGAAGGAACAAGGTAATCATGTCCATGGTTAAATTTTTAATTGAAAGTCATTAGAATAATGTGATTCAGGAAATCAGAGACAAAACAAAGACCACATACTATGTTGCCTCTGGGTGCTACGGAGCTTTTCCAGAGGCTTAGAGACAAAACGAGACCCAGTCGATGACAAGCTTAGAGGACCTCCCAATGACTGTTGGAACGCCCATCCTCTGTGAGTGTGCATGCGTCCACACCACACACACACACACACACTCAATAAAGTGATGAAGGAGGTACAAGAACCTAACATGGCACTTGCAGATTTTATTTGCCTTGGGTGTTGCAATCATTATCTGTAAACAAACAGTCCTTCATAATTAAACATTAACTTCCACATCAACTTAACAGTGGTGGTCAAGTAAATGTATGTTTCTGAAACTTCTGTGAGTGAATGGGAACAGACTACCCGGCACTATTTGCAAGAAAATAAAAATTCAGATTTCAGAAATGATCAGAATTTACCTCTAGAACAGCTGCTGGAGTCTATCTGATCGTCCCATGGCAGTCATTTCATTGATCACGTGTATCACCCTGGCTCAAAATTGCTGGTGCTTCAGAGAAGAAGGTGGGGGAAGAAACCAATTCCTGTGACCTATTTGGCCAGCGCCCAGGCAACACTAGCAGTTTCCTATGTCCTTCCTGACTCTGGCAGCTTTCATGGTTTGCTGTCAGAAAGACTCTGGGAGGGGTCGCTTTAAAATGTTTGCTTGTTCCTTTTTATAAAATGCTCTATGCTTATTTAAAAAAAAGAGAAAACTCAGAAAATATATAAAAAATAGAAATTGTAACTCTGTCTTGTAGTGATATTCTGAACACTTAGGATATATGCTATATGTATTAAGATATATAGTACACATATATCCTAAAGTTAGGATATAACTTTTATATACCATATATATCCTAACTTTTTTATATACAGTACACATATCCTAAAGTTAGGATATAACTTTTACATACCATATATATCCTAACTTTTTTTATATATACAGTACACATATATCCTAACTTTAGGACTTATATACAACTGGCGAACATTTTATGTATATATACATATGTACATACACATATATATGTAGTATATATTAAATATATGTTTAACTTATGTTTGCACAGTATTTACACTTAATACTATGTGCATTTAACATATTTATATGTGAATATATATGTACATTTTTTAGTTTAAAGGTTCTTCCAAACTTCTCTGAGCTTAAAACTTACTTATCACAGAGAACTTTCTGATACTTCCAATCCTGTATTCCTTTCTCATTGGCACCAGTGAATTTTTCCTAGAACCAAATATATACCATATAGGACCAGAAAAAAGTCCCACTATTCAAGCTTATGTGTTCTCTGCAACTTAGGGCTTAAAAATAGCTGTAAATTAAATTCCAAAGTCCTCAACAGTGCCATGCAGAAGAGAGATGATTATCTCAACATCCTAGGTGACAAAATCACCAATCAGTGGTTTTAAAAGACATTGCCAACAGATGCAATACTTCTAGTTTCATCCACACCAATAGATGTTGGGGCCAAGAGGAACTTGGGATGTAACTAGCAGCTGCCAAGTATCACAGATGGCACAAAGTTAGAGACATGTGGAAAGGACAGAGTCTATGATTAAATCTGTCCAGCAAGGGAAAGATGTAGATAAGAAGGTTCCTAAAACCATCCAGGACTCTCAAGTACATCCTGCAATGAGGAGGAAAAGAAAAGGATGCAAAAATTCACCCAAAACCAGCAGGTATTTGATACATGCTCGGGCCATGGGAATTTCACTGTGTGACAGTAGCTGTGCAGTCATCACTGGGACATGTGCAATCTATTTACTTATCTCTTATTAGCCCCTTTATAAGGACCATGGGTTACTCTGATGTCCACTACTGACACAACCCCAAACAGAAAAGTAACAAAAAGAAAATGAAAGCCACCACTGAGAAATAAGCAGTAAAATCCAACAATTCTCAGTGTGAACCTAGTGGCACCTCAACATTAATGTATTTATTTAGTGTGAAGGAATTAATGAAGCTTGTTTTTATATCCCCTGTTAGCTGGACACCAAACTTGAAGAGAGGTAAAGGAGCAGATACGCGTGGGGAAACAGAGCAAGCCAGGTTACTGGGATGTTCCTACTGGTGTTTTCTGGTTTAATGTAACTACTTTCACACACTATTCAGCTGAGTTGCAATTGACACGATGCTAGTAAGTAGTGAGTATATGAAGTGGAGAATGCTCCCCTATCATCCAAGCTTTGTTAAACAGATCATGCTATGTGTGGTCTTGCAAAATCACTTAGCCTCTCTAGACCTCAGGATAACGAATAAAATTGGACCAGATGACCAGTTACATTCTTTTCAACTCTAAAATTCTAGATAATTCCCATTCCCCTGACCACACTGGCCTGGAAGTGGTAAATGTATGGATATAATTACAGCATAATTCTCTGTTTATAACCTCAAAAACCAGAAGATTACTTCTCCCCGTCAAGTGTTCTCCAAAGGTTCCTTGGAGCCCCCTGGAAATTTCAGTGGCCAGTGAAACCTATGACAGCATTTCACAAATGTCACTACATCCAGACCCACCATTCAGGGACTGGTACTCATGCCTCCCTAGGCATTGCCACACTTTCTTCTCTCCCAGAGCCATCAGCATGGTGCCAGTGCCAGACTGCACTGTTCACATGAGGGACAAGTGCTTATCCCGTAATACTTAGGCTTCACACCATGACACCGAAGCCAAAGCAGTATTAGCTGATGTCTTAGTCCATCTGGGCTGCTACAACAAACTATTGTAAACTAGGAGGCTTATAAAAAATTTATTTCTCACGTTTCTGAAGCCTGGGAAGTTCAAGATGAAGGCACCTGGCAGATTTGGCATCTGGTGATGGTCCACTTTCTGGTTCATAGATAGTGCCTTCTCACTCTGTCTTCACATAGTGGAAGATGCAAGGCAGCTCTCTGGAGCCTCTTTTATAAGGACACTAATGTCATTCATTGTCATTCAGGGCTCTTTCGTTATGACCTAGGTACCTCCCCAAAGATCCCACCTTCTAATATCAACACCTTAGGAATTAGAATTTCAACACATAAATTTGCAGGGGATATAAACATTCAGATCATATCAGTCAGTACTTCCAATATCTTAGGCACTTTATAGAAAAAGAGCTCTCTCGCACCTCTCACCATTACTCATAATCCTCACCTCCTTGAAGGGTACAGGATAGGTACAATGTTATATACCAGCTCACCCCTCCTCTCTGTTGTGAGACTTTTTTAATGATTCAATAGCTTGTTTGTGATTTTACCTTTAGATCGGTTTCCCCCACCATCTGGGGGCAAGCTCATTAGGCCAGTCATCCACATGCCAGGATAGAAAATGAGAAAATACAACTTACGCTCAACCTGAGATCCACTCTACACTTGTGTTATAATGCTAAGCTTTCTTTTATTCATTCAAAGTTAAGCTCTTTGTGTTACTTTATTTGATCTTAACAACCCTAGAAAGGAGGTATCATTATTATTCCCTTTACAGATGAGGAAACTGAGGTTTAAACAGAGTAAGTCATTTACCCAAAGTCACCAGTTATTGAGATGAGACCAGAATATGCAGTGTAACCCCAATGACTATGATATTCTATCTCCCTATTGATGTATACTGATTGTTTTATGTGTCTGACAGTGTACTGTAGTCTCTTATTTTTACAATGAAAGAAGTTGTACATGCCTTCATTTTAGAAGTTTTTCCTGACACAGTCTGACTTCAGATCTTATTAGTCACATCTCAAGGGATAGATATATTTCTGTTTCATCATGTTTTACAAAATAAATTCTTTTCTGATTTTGATTCCTGATTTTATATCTCAAATTTTAACTCCATTGATTAACAAGTAATTTAATAAACAAATATTCAATCAACTACCAGGAGTCAGGAAAATTTTATTAGTCTCTGAGGGAGATTCGAAGATGCCAAGTCAATGTCTTTACCCTAAATGAGTACACAATCCATCTAGCAATAAAGATATAAGCATGAGAAGATAAGAAACCATTGAAAAATTAGAACTAAAGGATACTCAAACCTCCAGCCTCATTCCTTCACTCTCAGGAAGTGATAACCTCTGGAGGCAGAATCTCTAATTTTAAATCCTAGCTCGTCACAATAGATCCTTCAGTCTAATTAACTCTAGGAATAAATCTAGTTCCCTTAACTATGAATTATGAGGATACTAACCCAAACTCACCTGGGAGGTATATATGAAGTAATATAAGTAAAATGTATAACATACTACCTGGCATACAGTAATCATCTCCTAAATCTTAACTATGATTATCTTAAGATGATTAAAGCATAAGAGTCTCTACTTCCCTTCCTTCCCCATCAGAAACCTTCTGCCTCTAACCGCTCTTCCATTCGTCTTTGAAGATGAAGTTCACTCCTCACCCACTGACTTATTCAACGAATATTTATATTGTGCTTCCCATTAGACTTCTCCTTTGCAAGAAAACCCCGTTGCCTTACGCATAGTAAATGCTTAATAAATAATAGCTATTATTAAATATTGAATGAATGGAAGGAAGCTTAGAGACATAACACAAATGCACCATGGATCTCGGGTTGAGTATAAGTTACATTTTCTATCCTGGCATGGGACATGACTTATTCTTTCTTCTTCCCAAATCATGCTAGCATTTTAAATCTCTCTTTCTCTACTTGCTTTTTCTCATGTATCTAAAACGTAAATAGACCTTTCTTCTGGGCCACGCCACACCAGAAACCCATCTGCTAAGTTCTCTCTCCTCCACTGCTTATTCTCTTGAAATAATACACTTAATGCCTCTACTTCTGACTACTCATTTACTCATTCATTCAGGAAACAAATGAGCATCAGTGATTTCAGGATTGATAATGTGGAATAACCCATAAATAAGACACGATCCCTGCTCTTGAGATGGTTGTGGATTTTTTTTTCTCTTGAACACCCACAATACCTCCACAGTCAGTCACTCTTGATCAATCAAATCACTCAACCCAAGTCTTCTCTTAGTCCTCAATGATTTCCTTCTTCCATGGAAACTAATGTAGGAAAATGTGCCAAAGCAATCTGAAATGATTATTAAGACTGTTTCTAATGACCGAAGGGAAGGTTGAATTTTGCGTGTATGTATAAGTGAAGACAGGGCTAGGAGAGTACAGGGAGTACAGGTAGGATGGAATGATTCATTCCCAAGGACTTAGTTCAAACTCAGTTAAGGAACTGTAAAAATTGGCACATAGCTATGTTGTCAAAGGTGAGTATCACACAAAAAATCTTTCATCGGAAGCAATGTGCACAGGAAATAAACTTAATTTCTTCAAGGTAATGAAAACCCAAGACATCACTTTCTATGCTGTAAATGCACTCTTTGTAGGCCTTCTGACCCAGTTTAGTGACTAGTTTAATATTCAAAGAGCAGATGTGTCCTCTTCACTTTAGAAAGTTTGATGTTTGAAGACAATTTAGGTCATTGGCTCCTGTGACAGCATTTCCCCTGTGAGAAAGCTACATTTAAGCATCCATCTCTTGTATTATTGATAGCAAAACTGGTTAAGGCCATGAAGTCCAACAGCTTTGTCTCTGGGCCATTCAGAAGAATCAATTAAATCAACTCTATTTCAGCTTTCCTTTTAGAGGAATATGTCTGTGCTTTGAACACCAAATCTGTGAAAGTGGAGTTCCAGCATGCTTTTTTCTTTTCAAATATATTGTAATCATCCTCTCCATACCAAAGCAAAATCAGAAATGACATGACAGATACATTAATTTTTGGCTATTCACATAATCACTATTACCTTGGTAGTTAATAAAATGTGTTCTCTCAGGTGCAGAGCAAACACAGCCTTCCTTCATGCTTCTTCCTCCCATCATATTGAAACCACCTGTCCTGGAATCACCACTCTTTCCATGTTAGTCTAGCTCTACTTGGGATTTCTAAGGGCTGAGAATGAATTTTTACTTGTCATTGAGTTTCTAGTTCCTAGTCCAGACTTTGTCACACAGGTGATTTCTGTAGATATCTGTTGAACACATTTTGCCCTAAGAACATTTCAACATGTTAAAATGTAAAAGTTCGAACTACTGAGCACTGCACATGAGGTCCTTCCTGTTTCCAGTCCTAGCCTATGCTACACTGCCTACTTTTCCCTCATGCCTACTTTACTCAGCTACCCTGATCAATTTAAAATCACCCAACATGCCATGCTTGTTCACACCACACTGCTTCTGCACACACTCTTTCCTCTCGTTGGAATGTCTTTTATCTCTTTCTTTCCTTATTGAAATCTTAATCATCTTTTAGATTTGCCCAACTCAAATACAATCCCTTTTATAGTTAACTTTTTTCCTCAAGCAAAATTAGTTGTTTCAACACACTGCTTTCTTAAATATCTGGTATGTTCTTCTATTACATTTTTATTAGAAAGCATTATGATTAATTGTTCATGTCAATTTCCTCACATTAGTTGGTTAGATCCTAGACTGTAAAGATTATGCTATTTTCATCTTTGTATTGCTAATGTAACACATGGAGCTTGAAACATGGGACATGGTCAAAAATATTTATTGGATTGAATTGATTTCTAGTTCTGAGTCCATTATATATGCTTTGCCATTTCCTGATAAACCAGACATATTTACCTTCTTTCAATATTTGTTCTTGAACAGAATGTGGAAGTATAAAATTTTTTTTTAGTTAATCAAAGAAGTCACTTTTAGTTTAAGCAAAACATCACTATCTCAAATCCTCTTTGGCATAAGATTTATGTAAATAAATAAAATGGATAATCACTGTGGTCATTTTAAAAGGCCCATCCTCAATACATCACACGCTGAATTGCAGTGTTTGAAACTCTCTCAAACACTTGTATTATAGTTCTCTCTTGAATTCTGATTACAACCAAAGTAAATACCCCTACTATGCTTTCTTTTGGTAAAAGGAAAGAAAGTTATTAAAATAGAAAAGGAAAACTGAAAGAGAAACCTTAGAACAAAGTGATGAGCACCTGCTCTCCTGTTACCTGAGTATCCTGTGAAAGCTAGACTCTCAACCTGCTGAGGGCAAAATTTGATTATTTATTTGAGAACTCTGCCAAGTAAGGTCTGAGATTTTAGAAGTCAAAGTTGAAGGAAAAATCAATATTAAATATTGGCAAATTGTGTCATTGTGATATTTAAAATTTTATTTAGAGGAGACAAAAAATATCTTGCTGACTGCAGAGTCCTGGAACAAAGATGGTAGAACAATGACCCAGTAAGTGTTCAAAACCACTCAAGGTGGTCTAAATATAACTGATTAAAGAGGTAAATGTGGTTGGACAGGGAGATAAAGCATATTCCCAAAGACTATCTTTTCTTCCTGTAACCATAGAGGATATCCATAGAGGATAACCACAATTACATACAAGTTTTCATCTCCAGCATGCAGTATGGCATCTCATGCATAGCATGCACCTGGGACGTTTGGTTAAAGGCACAAATTCATCAATCAACTAATAACAGACTATGCCCTCTTTCTGAAGTGTGGACACTTTCCATCAAAACACTGTCCATCAAACTCTGTGAAATAATGGAGCAGATAATTCGGCCCATTTAGCAATCCTTTTGAGACAGAGTCTCGTTTTGTCACCCAGGCTGGAGTGCAATGGCGCAATCTTGGCTCACTGCAACGTCCGCCTCCCAGGTTCAAGTGATTCTCCTGCCTCAGCCTCCTGAGTAGCTGGGATGACAGGAGCGTGCCACCATGCCCAGCTAATTTTGTATTTTTTAGTAGAGATGGGGCTTCACCATGTTGGGCAGGCTGGTCTTGAACTCCTGACCTCAAGTGATCCACCCGCCTTGGGCTCCCAAAGTGTTGGGATTACAGGTGTGAATCACCATGCCCACCCCATTTAGCAACTCTTTATGAGTGACCACTACTACTAATACAGACACATCCCTGTGGCACAGCCAACATTTTCTAAAACTTCCTGATGGTAACTTCAGATAGTTAAATCTACAGCCTACTTTAAACTGATTTTCCTTAAAATCCATGAGCTAATTTGCTTTTATTTACAATTTGTAGCATTATGTTTCAAAACAGCAAAAACATGTCAAATGCTTCTCATGTGTTAGGGCATATTCTCAGAACTATGGGTGCATTAACTTATTTCACCACAGTGAAAAGTAATTAATATTATTAAACTGTTCCTGCTTTATTCAAACTGTCTCAATCACAAATTCCTCATCTGAAAACTGGAGATAAGAAGACTTCATTATTGAAGATTAAATAACAACATATAAATCATGCATGTTAGTTTCCAGCCACAATAGTAACTCAATAAAACTTCATTTTCTTCCTCTCTTTGCTCAACTTTACCCATTAAGTTTTTTTGCTGTTATTGTTTTTAAAGATATTTCTGTATGAGAAATTTAACATCACATTACTCATTAGGAAAATGTGAATTATAATTACAATGAGAAAAGCTATACAGAATGGCTAAAACTAAAAAGAGAAAAAGAAGAAAAGACAATGCCAATTGGTGAGAATGTGTGACAACTGAAATGCTTATATTTTACGTTAAAGGGAGTAGGAAATGGTATGATCATTCTGACAAACTCTTTGGCAGTTCCTACTAAGGTCAAACATATACCTACTCTATAATCCAGCAATTCTATTCCTAGGTATGTAACAAGACAAATGAGTGCTTTGTCCAACAAGAATGTTCATAGCAGCTTTATTCATAGGAGCCCCAAATGGGAAATAACCCAAATGTCTACTAACAGGAAAAAAGATAAATCAGTTATGCTGTATTCATGCAACATACGCACAGAACGATAGACAAAAGGAACAAGTTTTAGGAGCGTGTTGAGTGGAAGAAGGCAGACACAGGAGTACCTATTGTATGACTTGACTTACACAAAGTTCTAGACAGGCAAAACTAATATAGAGTGTGTTTTGTATACTTTAATGTGATAGCCAATCAGGTGTGGCCATGAGAGGAGGCACAGGAGAGACTCAGGAAAACAAAGGTAATTATCTTCCCAAGTCCTAGAGATAGGAGGCACTGTATGCTACACAGGGTCACATGGGAAAAACACCAGGGTGGTTAGGAGGCAGAAGATGGGAGCTACAGGACAGCTTAGACCCCAGTCTTTACTGGGGTTTCCTAGAGAATGGCAAGGCAGGCAGGGTAATGATGTTAGGATTGGCTATTCTGAATAATTTCAGTGGGCTGTAAGCTATAGGGGTGGTCCCTAGTTGCCTGGTACCTGGCCTTGGGATGATTAAGGTAGAGGAATATTGTGTCTGGGGTGTAAAGGCCAGATAGAGGAGGCATGGCTCTGGATTGTTAGTTTGTATAGCAAAGCCATGCTCCTGGCTAAACCATGCTATCTCTAAGAACTGGTTAGCCCTAGGATGGGCATTCTCTTCTCAGCCAGAAAAGTCTTTTAAAGATGTCAAAACAGTATAATATGCAGAACATAGTATGTGTATACACACACACATACAATACAGGGATGGAAATCTGACAGTGGTTACCTTGGGTGGTGCTGATTGCTGTGGTATTAACTAGGGAAGGTCACTAAATAACTTTCTAGGGTGATGCCAATTAATATGTCTTGATACAGGTTGTGGTCACATGGGTGATTTCATTTATAAAATATTATTGAGCTTATAGAAAAAATTCACAAATTCTACTGTAAGTTACATTCAATTCAAGAAGGTTTCCTTGATGGTGTTCCACTGTTCACTTAAGTAGGATACCTGTTAGTGGCATTTACAGGATGGTGGAGGATGATTCTACTGGAAAAGTCAGTTTAGATGTAAAGAGCTGATATCCGGAATTCATCTTTGTGTTTATTCAGGACACAGCTGAAAACACACGCTTTCCTTTTGCTCAGTGATATGCCACTATTGACAACTCAAAATAACGCTCATGATATGATTTGGGTGTTTGTTCCTTCCAAATCTCATGTTGAAATACGATCCCAGTGTTGGAAGCAGGGCCGGGTGGGAAGTGTTTTGGTCATGAGGGCAGATCCAGGCTTGGTGCCCTCCCCACGGTAATGAGGGAGTTCTTGTTCTACATTCATGGATCTGGTTGTGTAAAGATCCTGGCACCTCCTCCCTCACTTTCTTGCTCCCTCTGTTGCCTCTGACAGGCCTGCTTCCCCTTCACCTTCTGCCATGATTGTAAGCTTCCTGAGGCTTCTACCAGAAGCAGATGCTGGCCCCAAGCTTCCTATATAGCCTGCAGAACCATGAGCCAAAATAAACCTCTTCTCTTTATAAATTACCCAGCCTCAGGTATTCCTTTATAGCAATGAACATGGACTAACACTGCTCTTTATTCCCTTTGCCTAACGTTTCATAGCTGTCCAGAGCAAAAGAAAGATGTTCTTGCCATAGCTCTTGTTTACTATAATTCTCTTAAGGCTGTTACCATTCTGGATGAAAACATTTTTGAATGTATAAAACAGGATAAAATGTTTCTCCACAATGAGACAGTTTGCAAAGTTGTTTGGATATGGAAAATGAGTTTGCCAGGGGGCATAAAAAAAGGAAAGAGAAGTGAAGATCCCTCCTACAGTGTAACCTTCTTAATAGAGCATCCTGCAGTGGCTGAGCAATTCCCACATTTAATGACTAATGAATTTGGGTTAGCCTCTGCATTTGCACAGCTGGGGATAATGATGCTGTCGACGGAGCTTCTTTGAGGCAGAAGGTGAGGAGGTGGCCACATTGCACTTCAATTTGAGCAATGTAAACTAGGCAGACTGTTAAACAAGTATGAGCTGTACATCTAAGCAGTATAAATTATAAATATACCCCTGACCCTGCAGAGATGCAGTCCCTATGCTGCATGCCACTCTCTTCAGCCCACTCCGCCCATGACATGCCTCTCTACTCCATACTTCATTCCCTTCAAGGGAGTTCCCACCATGAGCAATAATCTCTAGGATGCATCCTTGCCTTTGCCTGTATTGCACCACTCTACTTAATCCAGAATAGTTTTTTCCACCCCTTCTTCCAGTTGGTATCTCCTTCAGTACTCAGCTCAAGAGTTAACCTTTTCAAGGAAACCTTGCCCATCTTCCCAGCCTGTATTTGGTGTTTCTATCCCTGCTCAGCAGTATGAAAACATGTATAAAGTTATATTGTTATTTCCAATTTCTTTGTCTCCTCGATTCCAATATTAGCTCCTTTTGATCAAAGGCCTGTTCTTTTCATCTTTGAATGTCTAATACCTAGTACAGTTTCTGACACTTAGCAATAGATGATTGTAGAATGAGTAAGTATGTGAAGAGTAAATCAATTGGGGATGAAATGTTAATTTTATACTGCTGTTTTGATGTATGAATTGCTATACACTTAAAAACAAAACAGTGCTCATTTGACTGTATTACATTTGTATGAACTATTGACCTTCAGAAAATTTCAATGAAAGCAGGAATATTCGGTTGAAAATTCATAATCTCTTATTCTGAACTCCTTTAAACATGGTTAATTTTCAAAATCATAAAATGTTTTAACCCATATTTATTTTACTGTGGCATTACTTCCAAACAATGTGCTATTATCTTTCTTTTTTCCAAGGACATAAATTTGGGATGTTGCAATTTCAGTCAACCAGAAGAGTTGACAAAGCTTGTGGAACCTTTTGTCAGTGGTGAAACCATGAACAATGGGAGCAACTCAAGAAGGCATTTACCAAGACATCTGGACCTATCCTGCCATCTCAGGGTGGGACTCTAAAAGCATTTCCTCGTGATTTCAATAAGTTCCTCCAGTGAAGGAGAGTCTACTACTTCTTCCAGACTCTCTAAGTCTCTTAATCAGAAATACTGTCTTTATAGTATACCTAAAATCAGATTCTGTAGTTGAACTCCATTTCCTCTTGTTATATATTAGCAAAAGGTATAGAAACATTGTTTATCATCACTTGCAGAGTGAAATCATAGTTTTGGATGGCTTGCCATGCCTTCTAGGTCTGGGTAGATTCCAGAACCATTAAGCTATTATGTGTAGGAAGTTCACGCTAATTGAGTTAGCACTGTGCCTGCATCCTTGCTAAGAGAGGCTGTTCCCCCGCTCCATATCACCTGCTAGATGAATGGGTCTAGGTGGCCATTTTTATATCTTGTGACTCTATTTCTTGGACCAGAGCTAAATAAACAAGGGTAGACATCTCACCAAACCTTGGTTAATGAGATTTTCTGTAGGAGAAGGGGAGAGAGAAACTGAGGAGACGGAAGGCAACCTTGAGATTACAAGGAACTGGACGCTATACCAAGTGTTAGCAGAATACAGAATAGATGAAGCTAATTTACAAAGAAAAGTATAAAGTAGATGAGCCAAGAGAGGCAGAAATGAGAGACTTCTGAGCCCCATAACAGAGAAGTCTGGCTCCCTGTGGCTGCACTTCATTTCAGCCACTGGTATTTCAGAGGTTAACTTTAGAGGAAAATTTTTATTTAAGTTATCAGGAGTTGATTAACAATTATCTATGTGATAGTTCATGTTATATGTCAACTTCTCTGGGCTGTGGTGGCCAGAGATTTGGTCAAACACTATTCTGAGTGTTTCTATGAGGGTATTTTTGGATGAGGTTTACATTTAAATTGGCAGACACTGAGTAAAGCACATTACTCTCCATTATGTGGGTGGGCCTCATCTAGTAAGCTGAAGGCCTGAATAGAACAAAAGGCTCACCTCCTCCAAGCAAGAAGGAATGCCAGCAGACTGCCTTCAGATTTTATCTGCAACATCAGCTGTTCCTGGTTCTACAGCAGACTCGAGCTAAAATTTTCTGGCTCCCCAGCAGACATAAGCTGCAATTCTCTCCTAAGTCTTCAGCCTGCTGGCCTCCCTCATCAGCTTTTGGAATTGTCAAGTCTCCACCACTGCATAAGCCAATTCCTTAAAATAATCTCTTTCAATATATATACACATCCTACTGCTTCTGTTTTTTTTTTTTTTTTTTTCCTGGAGAATCCGGACTAATACAATCTACAATAACTCCAAAGTGAAAGCAGTTGCACATAGATAACATGCATTCCCTGAGTCTAATTTATTACAAAAGACACCTTGATTCTGTTAATTTGCATTGCATCACTTTTGTTTTATTATGTTGAAAGGAATGGAATTCGTATTAACTGCCTACCAACTATATGCAAACACAAACATTAATTTATGAATGATACAAAACAGTATTTTTATTATTTCAATTTATAACGGAGGACACTAAGACTCAGAAAAGTTTTCTGTCTTGTCAATAATATTTTTAAGAATTGGCAATTTCGGCCGGGCGCGGTGGCTCAAGCCTGTAATCCCAGCACTTTGGGAGGCCGAGACGGCCGGATACAGCGAGTCAGGAGATCGAGACATCCTGGCTAACACGGTGAAACCCCCCGTCTCTACTAAAAAATACAAAAAAAATTAGCCCCCGGGCCGAGGTGGGCGGGCGGCCCGTATTCCAGCCCCCAGCTACTAGGGAGGCTGAGGCAGGAGATATGGGCCATGAAACCGAATGGAAGGCCGGAAGCTTTGCAGTGAAGCTGAGATCCCGGCCCACTGCACTCCCAGGCCTGGGGCGGCAGAAACGAGACCCGTCTCAAAAAAAAAAAAAAAAAAAAAAAAAGAACTGGCAATTTCATTCTTTCTGTAGTCAAGTACCTAAATAATCTACCAATGTCTACTATTAATGCATGATATAACTCTATAATCTAGTTGGGCCTCAGCTGAAGAGAGACAGTAACAGAGGCAAACACATGATGCAGAGGACTGCAGGGAAGGAGTTTGGAATTAGAAAAGTCCTTAATATATGGCTTAACCTATTTGGGCCAGAATCTTTTCAGCTATAAAGAGGAGAAACCGAACCCACCACATTTGTTCACAGAGTTGCTATGAAGCTCATTTCATCTGACGTAAAGGAAAGTACCCTGCAAATTGAAAAGGACCTTTCAAATGTTAAGCTTTTATTATCATTTCATTTTCAGTCCCTGTACATTTCAATATATATATTTTTGTGAATAACGACATCTTTTGAAGAACTGAGACTGCATCAATTTTTTTTAGAGGGAGAACAAGTGTTCTCCTACCCCTCATAAGAGAGTGAGCCCACCACACACTGCTCCCCAATAAACACGAACGGTTTAGTCTCAACTTCCCTCAGACACTGAGCAGCTGTAAGACAAATAGGAACATCCAAATGACCTTTCCGTCATTCCAAAGTAAATTCAAGAATGTTAAGGGTGCAAAGAACCTTAAGGATCATCTCATAGTTGGCAAACTGAGGAGCACAGGCCAAGTACCACCTGCCTCTCTTGTGTACAGCTATTAAGCTAAAAATAGTTCTTACATTTTAGAATGGTTGAAAACAATGAAAATAAGAATATTCTATGACATTTGACAATTATATGTAATTCAAATTTCAGTGTTCATAAATTAGTTTTATTAGAAAACGGCTATGCTCCTTTGTTGTGTATTGTTTGTGGCTGCTTTCATGCTCCAATGTAATATGAATTGAGTATGGCAATGGAAGTTGCATGACCCACAGAATAGTTGCAGTAGACTACATGAGCAGTTGCAACAGAGGGTATATGACCCACAAAGCCTAAACCATTTACAATATGGCCTTTTATACAAACCTTGCCTACCCTGATCTAACCTTATTCTCTCATTTTATAGATGAGAAAGCTGAAGCACTGAAAGATAAAACTACTCATTCTTGGTAACTCAGCTAGGATATTAATTAATGCAGAACTAATTAAGAGCTGAAATTCCATTTTTTTTGGTCCATTTGATCATGCTGAAATGATTGAAATTAGTTGTAGTTATACTTATCCTTAAATTATACAGCTTGGTTGTATAAAAGACTAGATTTTGTCTCAAAATCTTTGATTGCTCACATGAGCTAATGTCACATAAAAATTTTGTCTTGAGATATTCATTGAAATGAAATGTATACCGCATTATTCGTAAGCAGTTCTATGTAGAAGTTATTACAGAACAAAATAATGGTAAAAATTAAACATTTCACTGGATACCATCAATCAAACTGAAAAATATGCTCCACTTTTGATTCACAAAACAACATATATGGAACATTCAAACCCTTTCAGACAAATTGGTTACATTCAATTTTCTTACAAGAGATGATTGACAATAAGATGAGAAAATGATTTCTTAGTCTGCGTTTAGTGAATAACACTGGACCAGTTAATTTCCCAACTGTAAGTTAAATTTCAATTTCTTGTAAAATGAAAAAGAAAGTGTGTCTAAAGTTAAAGCATTCCCTTCCTATCACTAGGATTCCAGCAAAATCAATTACGTACCCGCCTGTTAAAACATCTATTTTCAAGGGGAAATGTTTAAACAGTGTTGCCAACTAGGGGTGATTTTGCCCCTCCCTGCCAAAGGATATTTGGCAATATCTGGAGACATTTTGGTTTTTACAATGGGGATGGCGGGGCAGGGGGGTGCTCCTGGTGTGTTTCAGTAGAAACCTAAGATACCAATAAATGTCTTACAAAGCACAGGACAGATGTCCCCCACAACAAAGACTTATTCAGCCCCAAATGTCAGTAGTGTTGAGGCTGAGAAATCCTGTTTTAATGAAACATCATTAGGCTAGCCCAAAGCTTTCAACAACTCTGCAAATTTATCTGCCAGTTCCTAAACGTTCAAGTTATCATTTATTTGTGGACTAGCACAAAAGAGCAAATATTTCTTATGGAAGCCTGTATGATAGCTGTTTCTTTCCAATAGTTTCTTCTAGCGAGATTATCACAGAGATTATGCCAGCAAATAGTTATTTACCTTCTTTCCAGCCACATGGATTATTGATCTTAACCAACAAGCAGTAGTATAATTTTCTAATAATTCTGATCTCTTCCATAAGAAAGCTATTTGACTGATCTATTTTTTCCCTGTAGGAATCTGATCAGCTAAGATTCCTATTTGACCTTGATCCATGATACATGATATAATAAAATGATCTATGACTAACAGAAAAATAAATCCTAAGTCATGTTTACCTTTACACGGAAACACCAAAATATTTCATTTGGGTAGTGCCTACACAGTTATCTCTAGACATTTTCCAAAGGCATATTTAGAGGATAAAGAAAGGGTGGCCCCAGCAAGTTTAACAGTGCAGTTTTTCTTCCAATACTATTTTATCTATTTTACAATGTAATCCAGTCAATAAAAGGAAATACATTAAAGTATGTTAGATCACCAAATTAAGAAATGCCTTTTCTCCAACATGATCAATAGATGAGATAATTTTTATCTCTCACTTTCTCTTTCAGTGAATGTTATCAAAGCAGATATCTGGTGCTACCTACATAGATTCTTCCTTGAGTACATATTTTATTCTGTGTCATTTTCACTGAGTGCGAAGTATTGATTCAACTCCCTAACTAATCTTCCAACTTGGGGAATCTATGAACTAAATCATCTCAAGCTCAAGGTATTCTTTAATCACACACAAAAAAATTACCAAGCCCCTATAATACCATTTGGTTCCTCTAGCAACTTCAGAACACTAATCAAAAGCACAGTCACTCATTTTCTCCAATATTTACCTATTCAAATATAATTCATCTAGCACCCAAGATATCCTAGGCTCTCTGCTAAATGCTACACACACCAAATTGAACAAGATATGACTCTCAACTTCAAGAAGATTTTCATAATGAGTTGGAAGAGCTAATAATACCACAACATGCTAAAAGTAAAGCTAGAAATACCCACTGATGTTTATGGACGTGCAGGAGAGGAGAGCTTTATCTAGCTTAGAGGATTCAGGGAAATTTTTCTGAACTCATCCTACTTACCTATGTTGAGCATTAAAATATAGGCAGGAGTTAGCTAGGAGAAAGTCTGGTGCAGGTTTTCCAGGCAGTAGAATTAAGTCGTACAAAAAATCCAGCTATATGGAATTCTGTGATTTGAGGAGGGGAAAAACAAGGTAAGAAGGCAGCAAAGTAGGCGGAGGCCAGATCACCTTGGGTCTTGTATTCCATGCCAAAGAACCTAGGTTTTATTCTGCAAGAGATGAGGAATCACTGAAGAATGTCAAACACAGCAGCATCCTGGTCTTACTTGCATTTTAAATGGACCATTCTGGTGGCTGTGGGAAGGATGGATTTGAAGTAGACAACACTGGAGGCAGCTGTAGTATTTTGGTCCCAAGAAAAAGAGAGACTGAATTTGGGAACTAGGAATAGACAGAAGGGGGTGGAACAGAGATATACTTATGAGGAAATCTGGCAGAACTGATTGGCTAATTACATAAGGATGGGAGAAAACAAGGCAAAAGGCACAAACCCAGGTTTTCCAGTTTAGGCAATGTAGTGAATGGGTGATCCTAGCAGTTGGGAGATAGCATAGGGGAAAAGGAGCAGATAAGAGGGAGGCTTGTTTGATTCAGCAATGGCCACTTGATTAGGGCAGCAGTTACACTTAATGTGTTTTCTCTGCTGCAAAGTTTTTCTGCCTCTAATCTTGAAAGTGTATAGTCTCCTAAAGTAAACAAAGAGTGAGGCTGACATGCCATATTTTCTTTGAATCCAGAATACTACCTATCTACCACACATTTTTGGTATCTAAATTAGGTTTCTTGTATGATCCCTTAAAAAGTAATTATAAAAGTCATTCAATGCTCTGTGAGCATGAGAACTTTAAAGATGTGGATACATTTTGAGCCTATATAAATATATAGAGAGATACTGAGTGCTCAATTTTTAACTATAAAAATCAGATACTGAGGCCTGGTCATGCCAGAGGCCTAATTTTAATGAGCCAACATCTCTTCACTAAAGCATTACACTTTAGAAGCAGAGATTCTCAAATGTTAAGTGCATAACATTGATCTGGGCTATTCGTAAAATGCAGGTTTGCAAGGTCCACCCAGGGGCTCAACTTAGTAGGTCTATGTGAAGTCACTGTCATCTGATTCTATCATAGACAGTCTTGGATCACACTTTGAGAAACACTGCTTCAAGGACTCATTGTGTTGGATGAAACTTTCTTCATGTAAGAGTTCAATACGTAAAATGTAGGAATTCTTCCTACCTTCCTTATCTATTTAATCTATTTTATCTATCTATCTATCTATCTATCTATCTATCTATCTATCTATCTATCGTCTGTCTACCTATGCATCAAACCTTGAAGAATCTTTACTTATTTGGGGGAAAAGAAATAAAACTGATCAAAGCTATCCCTAAACTGCCACTCCTATGCATGTCTCTCTGAAAATGAGAAGAGAAGAACCAATGGTTAGATCAGAATTCCCACAGACTGTTAAACACAAATCTTCATAAAAACTAAGTGTGCCCTTCCTAGAGATTTTGTTATACCTGAAACACCCCACCCTAGCAGTCACAGCACTGTATCTTTGCCACATGCTCAAGAGCCAAGAAAATTGTGTTCACTCTATTTTTTCATATTAAATATTTAATATTAAGCAGCATTTTAAAATTTTCCCAAGTATAAAATTAATTGTAAATATAATTAAGCTTTTCCAAATGAGAGCCCTAAATGTTCTCTTCTTCCTCTTTTCTGTCCAGAATCATTGGTTAGCTTTTGAAGGTTGTGGGGTGGAGGTGGTTGGGTGGGGGAGTAGAGTTATGGGCATCATTTATGGCTGCTTAGGCCTTTGCCCCCAAGTGAAATGGCCACTTCTCACTTGAGCCTATCACATACCTTGGAATCTAAGGGACATACCCTTGAGTGACCACTGCAAGCCCAAGGGCGATTCATTATAGTGGAATAAAGAAAGGAGGCATATGGAGGATATTCCAGAATCTTGACCATGAAGACTGTTTTAAGGAGCTCTCATTCACAACCACATATCTCCATATAAGTTCAGTAGCATAGAAAATTCTGAAATTTCACATCATGTGACTAAAAATTTTCATGAAAAAATACAGAGAAATGATCATATAAACAAACAGAAAATAAAAAGAAATAGGGAGAAACACTTCTTCAGATTATATCATCTAGAACTCAGAGCAGGGCAGCTGAACTCATTTTACTTCTCTTTCTGTTAATGATCTATCATGATCACATTTTGAAAACCTGAGAACTGTTTCTTAAAACCTTTTGCTTCCACTGTTGACTAACACAAAATCTGTTCTTCCCGGATGCCAGCATCAGAGTGGCCGCTGAATTAAGTTTCCATCCAGCTCAGCTGAATCTATGGCAGCTTTTTTCAATGTGGGGTCCTTCCAAGAGCTCTGGACTTCAGAATCACTGGCAGAACTGTGAAAATGCAAATTCCTGAACCCACCACCTACCTACTCAGTCAACACCTCCGAGAGTGGGCCCTGACTATTTGCTTTTCTCACAAGCTCCCCAAGTGGTTCTAAGCATTCTTGGTATTTCATGTATCTTTCATGTGTTTGTTTGTCCATTCATTAAACATTTTGTCAATACGTTTCGTTGGTCACAGCCTGTAAAACTCTTTTTCATGCTAGATAATGGAAAGGGAGAAAAAATATGATCTGAAAATTACCTTGGAGCCAGCTGAGGTTACACCAGCAGAGGAGCAGAGGGGAGGGTGTGGAACCACTGCTGGGTAGGCAGAGTCCTGGCTCCCTGCAGGAAGTCATCTGCCAGGATGGCAGGGCCCTTTCCCTTGAGACAGACCTTGCCAGGGGCGTTACTGTGCCTCCAAGCATCCCAGAGTGCAGTGGCCCCTGGACTTGGATGTCCCAGCCATTTCCTCCTCACTCCCCAGTGACCACACATTTTCATTCTTGCCTCCACAAAAAAGGTCATCAGGAGACAGAACTCTCCAGAGAGACAGGAGGGTTTCTTGTTGCCTCAGGAATTTCCCTTAAGCTGCCTGAGGAACATTTCACAAAAGGCAAGTCACATGGTTCACTGTTCAGCAGCCTGAGTCGAAGCCACCATTTGATACACACCAGACAGTTTTCCCTCTCTCCTGGGTTCTAGTTTGGTCCCATTTTCTTTTATTCTTTTCTTTCTCGCTTTTTTTTTTTTTAAGGGAATCTGAGGCTGGCAGGCTGAGATGGAAAGACAGGAAGTTTCTTTTATTTGTAGCCATTAAAATTCTGCCTAACAATACACCATGTTTTCCTAAAGCAGTTTATTCTTCAAGTTTCCCATCTTCAAGGCACTTAATGGAATTAGTCCATTACAAATTTCCTGGCCTTGCTTGCCAGGATCCGCGGATATATTTACCTAGACATAATGGGTGTCTATTTCCTCTCCTGTGGTGGAAACTTAACTGTTGCTCCCTAGCATGTGGCTCAGGAGTGCCCTGTCCGGGCTAAGCCAAGTTTCTGGCTTATTAACATTATTCTACCTCCTTTGTAAAGATTCAGAATTTTAGATGTGAATGGGACAACTTGAAGGTCATAAATTTAAAATACAATTGAAACAAATGTCAAAGTAATTGTTCCTTGAAGAGTTTGAGAACACCAGAGGGAAGTCAGTTCCTGGAATGTCTGATATCAACTCTAGAAGATAGAACAAATACATTTGGTTATTTGGATCTTACTTTGCTCCACAGACAATAGAATGAACATTGGTTACCATTATATGGAATTATAGAAGTGTAAACATTAGCACTTGGGTGGAATCTGTGCTGATCTGATTGCCTAACTTGATCATTTCTCCTTCAATTAATTCTCTTCTGTTACCTACTTTACTTTAAGTAATACTTCTGTATTAAAAGAGAAAGGATAAAAGTAAGAGTTTGGGCTTTTGACTAGGTTCCAAAAAAAAAAATTAAAAGGGAATTTACTATGTAAAACTCTGCATAGTTTCATCAGAAGGCAGGGTATATAACAAAAATACAGTGACATTACTGATGGAATATTATTTACTTCAAAGAATTCTGCTATTGGACACTCAATGGGGCTCATCCTCATTAATGAGATGAGTGAGATAAGGAATAATTTTCTTTACTTTTGTCAGTCCTACTAGAGTCAATAACTGAAATTCCCTTTCCAGCCCATGAAAAAAGGAACTGCAAAGTGAGAATGGCTGTACTTCCTTCTCAGGATCTTTATTCTTAGATGCTGGGACCACCACCCAACCCTACAGCAAAGATAGAAACTCAGAAGTTATCCTAGATTCCTCTCTCCACCACAACTAGTCCATTTAGCAAGGCCCTGTTTATTTTACCTTCATTACTTTTGCCTTAGCCAGGTTCTCATCAATTCCCCAGGCCTCTAATCTAATCTTTCAGCTTCCAGTTGCATCATCTCACCCATTCTAGACACTACAGCCAGAGCAACTATATAATACCTAAATCTGGTGATCACCTCGCTGCAAAAATTCTTTTAATTGCCTCCCCCTTCCCGCTAGTTTCAAGATAATGGTCTAATGCTGTAGCTTAGCAGACAAGGTCTTCTACTAGGTGGGTGAAAATGTAATTGTGGTTTTTGCCATTAAAAACCTTTTGCACCAACCTAATATGATTTAAACACTGTTGTTTACTGTACCCATTTCCTTCTTCCATTTTAATATTCGATTCTTTCAGTCCAAATAGACAACATTCTTCAATGCCCAAGGAGCATAGCAGGCTTCAGCATAGGGAATGAGGACATTGGATCTAAATCCAGTCAAGACCCAAACCCTTCATTTTAAAGAAGACATCAAGTGACAGAAAGATTAAGTAATTTGCCCAAGGTCACACAGCTGGTTAGGAACACAGTGGAATTAGGACCCAGTGTCTAGGCTGACTTTTCCAGAATATAATTTCTTTATTATATTTCTGACATTGCTTAAAGTGAGCAAAGTCTTATGATTTCTCAATATAAAAATCTGAAAGTCTTAAAATGATACTAATCATTTGGGCTTCATTAATACACTGACTTAAATGTCTTTCCAAAATCTGTCACAAATACAGTGCTTTCCTTTCTCCCAATGCAACCCATTTTTCTGAAGCCTTCCCTTCAGTAAGTTCGCCAAGACTTCAATACACAGAAAACTCTCTGCCCTAAAAATAATCTTCAGATTCAACATGTTACCAAAATAAAATCTTCCAAATAAAACAATGGCAAAGATAGACCTGATAATGAATATGAAATATGCTAAGAACATTCTGTCACTGACATAAACTTGACTTTTTTTGTGATTAATAGTAAGATGCAATCTTGAAACACATAAGAATAAAGCAAACGACAACAGAAGAGAAATGATTTGGAAAGGGTCCCATTTGAAATTTACCCATTTGAAAACAGGCTCTGTCTTTTGGCTATCATCATTGTGTGCCTGTCCAGAAATTCATTTCCAAGTCTTATTTCCAAATGCAACCCCAAATTCAAAATGTGAGTTTGTTGGCATGTTGAAAATTTGCTCTGAGATGGACAAAACAACAAATGAGATGCTTTCAGGAGGAATAATAAGTATATTTCAATGCTCATTGGGTTTAATTCATGCTTCAGATACCGGCCTTCCCCTTCTAATTCTGTAGTATCCTGTTTCTAGTAGGAAATGGAAAATAAGGAAATAGAATTATGAAGCCATTTCTAAATATTAACATGGTACCAAAGTAAGTTAGCAAAGATACACACATTTTTAAGGAAAAGGATAGAAAGGGAAATTGGCTTGAGTCCAGTCTGTCAGAAATGGTGACTGATCAGAATTTAGCTAAATCTAATCAAGCCATCAGGACCTACACTGCATTTACTGACATGTAGGGGCACTGAGAGAGGGCAGGTCATATCAGAACAATGCTTGGAAGAGGAATAAAAATTACCTGTTGAATAGGAGAATTGGCTTTGTTACCTTAAGATTTCAACAATCTACTGGATTCCCAGAGAATCCATCCATCAAATTAACATAGTGGTGGCAGTATGGAGGAAGGTGGAATAAGAGAGAGAAGAGGGAGGGAGGAAGAGAGGGAGGAGAAAGAAAGGAAGGGACATAAGAAATACTGTTATTAAACATTTCATTTCTAGATAAAACCAGAAAGAGCATTTACCAAAATATGCAAATTATAACTCATGAACTTACATTTTACTCAAAAGATAAAACCAGGGCAAGAATACATAGGAACTAGCAAAGCAAACACAGGACAAACACAATCCAGAGGAAAAGAACACATAGCATTCACAGCCAGAGAGTGGATAATACAATTGCTCATATACCAAAGCAGGTTTTATTTCTAAGTATTGCTGAAAGAACTTGGTATGACTTTATTTCTTTAAGAATTTGAAATGTGCTCAATATCTGAAGTCTCACAGGATAGCTATGATCTTTCAAAAATACAGATGTCATTTGGGAAAAAAGTTCTCTAGTAAGGTTCCATCCTGTCTTTTAGATATTGAAAAAACGAGGACACACGGTAATGCATTTTATTCAATAAATTATTACAAAGTATCACTTTAATAAAGGATGGGGTAAGATTGAGCTGTATGCCAATGAAAGTATTGCTGTAGCATTAACAATGTCTCCCGATAGATAGTATGGACAGTACTTTCAGTTAAAAAAGATGACAGAGCTCTCCTAAAAAGACAGCTTCTCCTAAAAGAAGTACCTCAGGTAGGTACTTCTCTGCTGGTTTTGTGACTATTAAATGAATAACGTTCTCCATTTTAAAAAACTAGAATATTAATAATATATTGAGAGTGATAGTCACGTATCTGTCAAGAAGAGTTAAAAAGCATTATTTTGGGTTAGAGCTGATATATGACTTTAACCGAAAAAAGATTTCTCATTGCACATGGAATTACTGCAGTTGAATTTTTTCAGTGAGACTTAGATATGCCCATTCTTTGCCCCTGACTCTTGATTCACTAGTGATTCTGGAGAAAATGTACAACGATTTGTTAATTCTCTGGCCTCATTCTTTTTCTTGCCCTATCACACATGTTGTTCCAATACAGCAAAAACACACATATCCAAGGAAAAGTCTCTTCTACTAACCATACCCAAACCTGCCTTTCCTCCTAAATAGTCCCTAGGGAAGCAAGCCATCACCATGACAACCATGTGATGGGAGTTTGAACAGCACTTAGGGCAGCCTTTGTTGAAAGTTAATACCAGTTGGTGTTTAACATGATAAGGAAAACTCAGGCAAGGGGTAATAAAACTCTGTTGTGAGGCACCACTTAGCTGTATGGAACTAACTGTCCACATCAAACCTAACCTAACCAGAACACAGCCTCAGAACAAAATTCCGCAAGTGTAATGTATTCAGGGCGAATTCATTAATTCTCCATTGTAGCCCACTGGACTCAATGCTCAGTGGTCATTAAATCAAAAGGGCATATACACTCTGGAAAAGAGTGTTAAGAACTTTGCCTTTTTTAACTTCAAATGGATAGAGAACATCAGAGACATGCATTTTTCTCTATTAAGTGTTACCACCTTCTATTTGCTGGGCAAAAATACCTGTTTCCTGCACCTTTAAATCTAATTTGTGTCTCCCCCCCCCCCCACAAGAAAGATCATGAAGGTGGATTAGTACACAGTTGTATGGACTTTTTCAGTATCTTTAATGCATGTGCTTCTGGAAAGAGAAGCGCTGCAGATACACGGTGGCAATTCCTGCTCAGGTGTAGTGCCATTCTTTTGTGTGACTCACAGCTAGAGAGAGAGCTGACACACAATATATGCTTAACAATACTTTCCCACTACTGATTCCACTCAGGAGACTCACATTTTTATGCCTTTTCTAAAAACAAGGGCACCAAAAAAGTCACTGTCTGAGGAGGCTCTTTCTTTGTTCGTCTTCACCTGACTGGCCACCTAACTACACAAAGCTTTTAAATTAATGAGGAGAATCCTTTGTTCTCTCAGGTTCCATTTAAAGGGAAAGTGGGTCGAAGGGCTTCCCCTGGGAGAGAGAAAGAAAAGCCCAGGAGCCAAACACAAGGGAGTAAGAGATTTCACTTCCACTACTATTCCCACCCTCCCAAAGAAGTTAATTAATTCTGTTTTAGGAATGGTTAAAAGGGGTGGGGGAGCACCAGGTAGCCCATTCTCTGAGATCAAAATCTCCTTCTCAAGTGTGGTTTGCACCAGCCTCTTGTCTCTGACACCACGGGATGTGGGTGGGGGGCGTGGGGGGAGGGGAGGAGTACTGAGAACCTCTCTCCAGCCACGGACCACAGAGCCAATACTGCATGCATTTAGGCTCCCGCAAAGGTGCGTCCCAGCCCAAGTCCCCAAGTTGGGTATTTAAACCTGAAAACCATAATTAGCGCCATTCAAGGCTGCAAGTTACAGTACCTTCAGAAGTCTGACAGATGGAAGAAAGGCTGCGTGGCACAGCTTCCGGATGGTCCAGTTTAGGGGTCGAGGAGCATCAGCCTGATTCATGACCCCTTCCAAATTCCACCAGGAAAACAAGAAACTGAAAACCTGAGCAATGCCTAGAAAATAAACGGTCCCCCACGGCTCTGGCATCCCATGGTCATCTCCACACCTGCAAATTCCATTAGGGCAGAGGCTTCCTGGAACTTGGAAGACTAGTCAAGTAGCCTTGCCTGAGCCCCTGAACCTTCTTAAGAAAGCCACCTCCCCTCTCTCTGCAGCCGTGCTCATGCATACCAAATGTGGCTGAATGGAGGCACACTGCCTGCTGCTTCGGGGAGGGGATGCACGGTTCTGAAGGAGAGGGACAGCCTGCACAAAACAGCCTGTGGTCGGAGTCAAAGCAGCCTGCTCCGGAATGCGCGCTCCCTCTCCCGCTCTCCTCCCAGTAAACGCAGGTCAGGCGTTGGGGGGGAACCGGGGCCATTGCTTTGCTAGCCTGGTTTGGGGGCGAGCCAGGAGGGGAGCAAAAGGGAACAAAAATAAAGCCAGAACGGGAAACTTGCACTTTCTTGCACAAAGCATCTTGGAGGGACTGCGAACTGGCACGGGGGGAGGGGCGAGGACACAGGGAGAGAAGGGGTGCCTCCTAATGAGATAAACGCTTCCTTTTTGATTTATGCGACATAATAAAGTGAGGGCTATCATCAAATACATCTATAGGAAAAGAGATCTTTGTCGTGCTCTGAGGTTTTTATTAGCCGTGATTGACAGTCTTCGTCCTGATAATTCGTTGTGTAGATGATAGACACTGAGACACAAGCAAACTCAAACACACTGAGTTGTTCCTTTCATAGAAAGCAGGGTAAACTAATGGGAATTTGGCTCACCTTTTAGAGATGGCAGTTTTTAAATGGGGGTTATGTCCTGGAAAGCCACTTGATACCCTTTCTCTGCAACACAAGTTTAACCCATAAAGTGCCACCTGAGATGCTGTCTATAAAGAAGGGAGTTTCCTTAAGTGGGGTTTCCACCCGCATCATTTTCTAAGGAGGCTTTATGAAATAGTTGCTGAGTTGGAATGTATAGTCTTTAGGACTCCTGTGGTGAGAGAGAGAATAAAGGACAGCTTTTCAATTTGAAGGTAGAAACTGGATAATTTCACATAGAGAAGGTAAGTTGGGAGCGTGAGAAGAGAAGGGAGTTCCTGACACAACCCCTCTTCAGCTCCCACATTCCCCCCAGGCATCAGACATCAGTAGGAGCAGCTGACCTGACAACTCCAATCGGGGAGAATCCCCACATCCTTGGAGTATCGCCATCTTATTTATTTTTTCCTCTATGACTATGCTGATTTTCCATTTCTAATTAACTTGAAGAGATTGGTAAATCCCAGCTCCGTGACTATTACGCAGTCGGAAGCTGAACTGGGAGCGCTGCAAGCAGATGTGATACACTGCTGTAATTCAGAACTGGGACAACACAGGCCCACCCCAGCATGAAATCAATACCTGACACACTGTGCTACAACACCATTTCACTCACAATGGCCTTGTGTCACAAATTTAAGAAAGATATTGCAGAAAACTAGTTCACCTGTGGAAGACAGATCATTGACCTACCTTGTATAATAAAATTTATGTCTGATTATCTTCTATCAAACAATATCACTTTAATAGATCTGATACACAGTTGACTCATTTTCTGTTACTATTCTATTTCCACAAAGGATTGAAGGCAGTATTAAAATACTAACGGCTCACGTGTATCACCTAGCACAATGCATTGCATAGGTTTATGTCCATGGAAACTTTATGGAGTAGGTGTTATGGTCATATCCTTACCTCACAGATTAAGCAAATGAGGTCTAGAGAAATTAGTAACAAGTCTAACGTACTAGTATAACTGGAGTCTGGATTGAAACCACTCTACTGGGCTGTAAAGACAAGTTTCTCTTGTCTCCTATTTCTTTCAAAAGGGACTCTAGGAATAAAACTCTGTTTTTTGGTAATTTAATCTTACATAAGAGTTAAAGACTTCAAAGAAGAAATGCTCAGCATTTCTTTCAGATTATTACTTTGGTCTGATGTTGATGTAGTAGTTAACAGCATGAATTCTGGAATCAAGCTGCATGGTTCAAATTCCAATTTTGAAGCTAGTCTTGGGAGATTTACATACTTTCTTTGTGTCTTGGAGTCCTTATCCATACAATGGAGATTAAAATAAACCCATATGCATACGTGAGGACTAAAGGAGCTAATATCGGCAAAGCACTTAGAACTGTGCCTGGCATATACTAAATACCTGTACCATGATCCATCTTCTGGGTAGCATGTGCTGAGTCTGAGCTGGAAGCCCACTGACAATTTTCATTAAGCATGCATACATATGGTAGGAGGTAATGAAGTCAAGCAAGACAAATTAAAATTGAATGCTTCTTGTGAGTTACCATGAGTTTAATAAATGGGGAAAGAGGAAGGTGGGAGACTGCAAGGGCAGCATGGGTTTCCTCATACAGTGTGGTATTCACCAGGTTGCAAGATGCTGCCTTCAGTGAGGAAGGCTCCAGCCTTTCTAAGCTTTTAAATGAATGCCCTTAAGTGGTTCTGTTGAGGTGGTGAGATCTCTGCTCCATGAAAATGCTGAAAAACTGCAATTGCCTACCCTCTGCCCTGAACTATTTCAAAATGCTAAGGACCCCACAAAAATGACAGCATCATTCTGAAAACACATAGCCTTTGATTCTCCTATCCCCTTTAATTTTACTGAATAACTTTGGTCAAAGAGAACATTAGAAACTATGCAGAGTGAGGAAGTAGGAGGATTCACAGCCCTCTCTAATGGCAATTAGAGGAGAAAAGCACAAAACCTTCAGGGAATTGATTTGGAGATTACACCGCAAAAGAGGTAAAGATCAAAGAAGGATGACAGTGCATGAGAGGCGGTTTTTCTCCCATCATTGTGGTGCTTTGTGCCAGAACTGTTTGCTATCAAAACATCTAAAGAAGGGTTTTCAAGACCCTCCTCTCTATTTTGAAGAAATTATATTTTCACATAGAAGATGCCTTCCCCAGTTTTAGAGAGAAGTCTAATGAGGAAAAAAAATGCAGAGGGGCAAGCCCAGCCCCAGATATTAGCATCTCACAAATTCAAAGTGCTTACCTATAAATCTTATGAATGTGGTTGTCTACACATCTGCAGAACAAATTCTAGCAGGCTTGAAACTCTGACATAGTCATACTAGCTTTCAGTATCCTAAAAAATAGCAAGCGGGGCATATCAGATTTCTCTATTCCAAAGCCTGCCTTTGAACCAACTCTAATTCTCTCCCATGCTACAGAAAACCCACTCCCCACTGATTATCTTCCCTTTTATTTTCTGTGTAAATGATACTAAACCAAAGAATCATGATGAAATTTGAGCTCATTCTCAATACTAACAAGGGGGCCATTGTATAGACCTTCTGAATTCTTTCTTTTGAAGACCACGTTCCTTCTCTTCAAAAAAATCATGGCGGCCGGGCGCGGTGGCTCACGCCTGTAATCCCAGCACTTTGGGAGGCTGAGGTTGGCAGATCACGAGGTCAGGAGATCGAGACCATCCTGGCTAACACGGTGAAACCCCTTCTCACTAAAA
>NW_016805609.1:2407218-2456236 GCF_001698545.2 Rhinopithecus bieti
TTTTTTTTTTTTGAGACGGAGTCTTGCTCTGCCGCCCAGGCTGGAGTGCAGTGGCCGGCTCTCAGCTCACTGCAAGCTCCGCCTCCCGGGTTCACGCCATTCTCCTGTCTCAGCCTCCCGAGTAGCTGGGACTACAGGCGCCCGCCTCGTCGCCCGGCTAGTTTTTTGTATTTTTTAGTAGAGACGGGGTTTCACTGTATTAGCCAGGATGGTCTCGATCTCCTGACCTCATGATCCGCCCGTCTCGGCCTCCCAAAGTGCTGGGATTACAGGCTTAAGCCACCGCGCCCGGCCTGTTTTGTAATCTTAATACTAACATCTTGCTTGCTTAATGACTGGCCTCTTTTATTAATTTTGTTGTGCTTTGATTTTTCTTTCTTAAATATTTTATTTTATTTTACTTTAAGTTCCAGTATACATGTGCAGGATGTGCAGGTTCGTTACACAGGTAAATGTGTGCTATGGTGGTTTTCTGCACTGTCAGTCCATCACCTAGTTAAGCCCCACATGCATTAGCTATTTATCCTAATGCTCTCCTCCTGCAACAGCCCCCCCACCGTATGTGTTGTTCCCCTCCCTGTGTCCATGTGTTCTCATTGTTTTGCTCCCACTTATAAATGAGAACATAATGGTGTTTGGTTCTCTGTTCCTATGTCAATTTGCTGAAGATAATGGTTTCCGGTTCCATCCATGACACTGCAAAGGACATGATCTCATTCCTTTTTATGGCTGCATAGTATTCCATGGTGTGTATGCACCACATTTTCTTTATCTAGTCCATCATTGATGTGCATTTGGGTTGATTCCATGTCTTTGCTATTGTGATTAGTGCTGCAATGAATGTATGTGTACATTATCTTTAAAATACAATGATTTATATTTCGGGGGATACATACCAGTAATGGGATTGTGATAGATTAAATACTTAAATGTGAAACCCAAAACTATAAAAACCCTAGAAGATAATCTAGGCAATAGCATTTAGGACACAGGCACAGGCTAAAATTTCATAACGAACATGTCAAAAGCAATTGCAACAAAAGCAAAAATTGACCAATGGGATCTAATTAAACTAAAGAGCTTCTGCACAGCAAAAGAAACTATCATCAGAACAAACAGGCAACCTATAGAATCGGAGAAAATTTTTGCAGTCTATCAACCTGACAAAGGTCTAATATCCAGAATCTACAAGGAACTTAAGCAAATTTATAAGAAAAAAACAACCCCATTAAAAAGGGGGCAAAGGACATGAACAGACACTTCTCAAAAGAAGACATTTATGAAGCCAACAAACATACGGAAAAAAGCTCAACATCACCGATCAATAGAGAAATCCAAATCAAAACCACAATGAGATACCATCTCACAACAGTCAGAATGACAAGTATCAAAAAGTCAAGAAACAACAGATGCTGGCGAGGCTGTGGAGAAACAGGAACGCTTTTACACTGTTGGTAAATTAGTTCAATCATTGTGGAAGACAGTGTGGCAATTCCTCAAAGACCTAGAACCACTATTTTTTTTCAAAACATCATTTGTCTCATGAACTTTATGGCAATTTATCATTTTTGTCAAAAAACATACTTTTCCTGTTTCTTCCTTTTAACTTCACTCAAATTAGAGCTATAGCATTTTTAGGAATTTTCTGATGCTTCTACAGTATTTTCCAAAATATTAGGTCTCTTTATAGATTCCATTTACCTACAGAACAATCCTTAATGTATTTCCAAATGTATGTTTACCAGAGTAACTTTTTTCCTTTCTTAAGGTATATTTCCCCTTTTGCCATCGTTTGTAGATAATAGATTCTACAATACACTAAAATTTATGAAAATCCATGGCTCACTTTGTTAAGTAGCTTAAGCAGCATTTAGTCCATGTAAAATAAAAATTTCTCATGACTGCAATTGTTATCTATTCATTTTCCCCCATTATTGGGATCTCTCCCCTGGCATCTCTGACTACTGTCCACCCTTTACACAAATGCCTGTGGTGACAGAGAGTGGGTGAGTTTTTGAGACAGCCCATTTCGTGATTGTACAGTTCTGGTTGACAGAAAATTCTACCTAAGACTGAGGTGAAATGTGCTTCCCTCTAACTTCCAAGTCAAGTTCTTCTCCCAGAGCATAGTTTTCCAAATGTATAAGGATACTTAAGCTCCACTCATACCAACTCTTGTTTACATTGGGCATCTTGGGACATTAATCTTTATTCACATGATAGTGCAGAGATTTTAGGAAAAAAAAAAAAACTCTCTTCAGGGTTATATTCAATATTATATTATAGGGATACTTTAAATATAGTAGTCTCTTAATCCTCTGGAATCTCTTGAATTATTTCTCATAAAGGTCCTTTAGGAAGCTTTGAGGGGAAACTAATAATTTAGCTTCGTTTTAAACATTGTTTCCTAAATTAATTAGAATATTCAACATAGATTTTAAGTAATAGCTCACACACACACATACACACACACATACACACACCTGAACTGATGTAATTTACTCTTTTTAATTTGTAACAGAGGTGGTAGTGGGTAGTGATGGGCTAATGGACAGCTCATGCTTGTTTCAAGAAATGAGGAGGTACTGGACTGTCTGTGTTTCATCTTCCCTATCTTTACCTGTAACTTCATGAAATCAGACAAACTTGATTCAAACCCAAGTGCCTCCTCTTACCCACTATGTGGCCTGGGGGCAGTTACACAACTTCTCAAAGGTTTAGTTTCCACATTATAAGAATGGGGTTCACAACAGTTTCCACCTCCAGGTTTTTGTGAAGGTTAAAGCAATTAGCACAGTGCTAACGTAGAGAAAAACACGTTTAAATCCAATTACTTTTGTTGTTGTTAGTAATATCATTGTTATCTTGTTCACAGATACCACTGGCAGTGCATGTAGCACAGTCCTTAAGAGCACAGGCCATAGACCGAATGGCCTGAAGGTAAACCCAAGCTTTACCATTTACATGTCGCTTTGGGGAAGTTATTTAACCTCATCATGCTTTAGTTCCTTTATCTGCAAACTGGGGACAATAATATTACCTTTGTCAAAGGGATAATGTGAAATTAATAAGCCAATATAGGCAGAAACCTTAGAAGAAGTTCCCACACGTGGAAAGAGCTCAAAAAATATTAGCAACTTATTATTACCAATATCGGAGTCATATGTGCCATCCTTCCCACAGCTAGTGATCTAGGAAAAGCAAAGCAAAGCAAAACAAAACACCTTCATTTCCTCCTTTGTTTCTTCCAGTAAGAGAAGAAGCTGCAGAGAACACATGAGAAGAGAGCCATCTCTGACTTTCCTTACTGCTTTCCTCTGCAGTCCCATGAGTCCTTACTTTTAAAATAGATAATGGATATGACAGGGAATCATATATTCCAATAATGGGGTGTAAAACTTTAACATATAAAATGTCTCACTTTGGAAAACACAAATGTATATAAGCAGCTTCCACCTTACCAAAAATAGAAATCTTACATATACACATATCAAAAAATATGCAACAGATATTCAAAGGCCTAGAGCTAAAACACAACCTTATTCAGCCTTTCCATTCACAAAGGGGATGGGGTTTTGGTATAATTCAAAAATTCTAATGAGTTCCCGGAGGCTTGTTAAAAATATAAGAATTTGAGATGTGCATTTCTGATCACTTAATATTCACTCTTCTAATATTTGCAGTGCTATTCATTATTGTAAATGTTCTCTTTCTACACTAAGTTTAAATATCTGCAACACATACACACATGTAAGCACACACACACATCCACACACAGAATGTAGGTATTTTAGACACATTTTCATTATGAAAGCCACAAATCTGACCAACTTGATAAATAACTTATGAATTAATGTCTTTTAGAAGGAGAAATTTAAGCAGTAAATCTCCAATTACCGCTTGAATAACTTGCATGAATTGGAGAGAAGCTCAGCATTCACTATTAACAGTGCAGCTGAAGTCAGATTTCTTGGCCAATGGATACCCAAATCAAACACATGTTCAAAGCTCAAACCTCACACATACCTTCCTCAATCACCTTCTCACTCGCACCAATGAAAGCTGAGGGCCTGCCTCAGCCACATACCCTGCCGTGTGCATCTGGGCTTCTCACACAATCCAGCCCTGGATTGGACCATAAGGTCCGCTCACCTGGGAAACAGAGACATACTGTGATCTGGAAGATCCTCAAAGCAGTAACTCTGCTTGGTAGAGAATTTTAATAAAGAAAGCTAATGAAAATCGTACTTGCTATCTATTTTTGACTGCCTTCCAAAAAATGCAGCATTGTTGATATTTATTCTGGTACCCTATTTTTGACAACCAGGAGCCTTTCATTTTATTTTTATTAATATTAATAGTAGTGGGAGGGATTAAAGGATTTTACTTTCTGAGAGACAATGGTCAAGTTTTCGTTTTGGTTTTCTCCTCATGAGGCATAAAATAAATGCAAACTACATGGATTTTGAAATCAGGGAGAAACAGGTTTGAATCCACATTAAGTCACTGGGCAATTCATATAACTTTTATGAGTCCTTATTTTTAAAATAGATAGTGGCTATGTGATCATGTTAAAATGATGATTAATAACTTTTTTCAGGCACTTACTATGTGCTAAACAGTGTTAAGCACATAGCTCATTTAGTCATCATAACAAACCTGTAAAGTCTGCAGTATTATTATCCCAGTATTACAGATGAGGAAATAGCCTCAGAGAGGTTAAGACCCAGAGAGGTCAAGAAACCTGCAGAAGGTCACGTGATTGGTAAATGGACTTGAATTCAGGTCTATCTTATTCTATAACCCATGCTTTTACCCATTACAATACGCGGCTGCCAATTAAATAAAAATATTTGTACAGGGTTCCTGGAGCTTCCCCCAAAAAAAGCTAGTATTTGCTCTGACAAATCTGAAAAAAGGAAAAACAACCCAGTGACCCTAACTTATCTAACCTAACACCAGAATCTTGCAAAGCACAGAAGCAGCTGTGGTTCTTCCAGTAGCTCTGGGTTTCTTTTATCTGCACGGCTGACTTCCATATCCCTTTCCCAGCCTTCTAGTTACATCTGGCTGGCCTCTCTGTTGCGATAAGGATTGTCTGTCCTCATTTGGTACTCGCCCAATATATAACACAATGCCTGAAACACAGTATTTATTAAATGCAAAAAGGGATGTTTCTAAATAACTCCTCATTTTTTGCAAATATGGGTAAGTTTTTAAATACATACAAACTCATTTAATTCTCGGTGTTATTCAACTTTTATTCCTGCCTGCATTTTCTAGTTGAGGAAACTAAAACACAGAAAGATTAAATACTTACCCAAGTTTACACTGTCAGTATCAGAGCTATGTTTTGAATTCAAAGATAAACTCTTGATATATTATATAAGGTTTAAAATGTATACATTAAAAACAAAATGTATTTTTAAGGTAACTGATTTAGTTTCAGATACTCAAGTTGGGTATCTCAAAAAAACCGTGATCTATCATTATTCACAATATTCTAGAAACTTAGTACAACAAGATGTTTGTTTCAATGACACAAAAGATGCACATGACCAGAAACTTTATGCCTGATATAGTAAGTACAAATCAAAGGTACCTCTGTAACCATATAAATAAAATTATAATGATTATCTACATTTACTTGGACTTCATATAAAATGTTCAGAGTATTTGGGGAGAAAACAAAACAATATTATCAAGACTCTATTACTAATCTGAAGCTATTAAGTTAGAAAATGAAGGTACCAAAGATGAATTTGATTTATAAAGCAGCTTCTAAATTCATTAATGAATCAGATTCTGACTGCTTTTATTTAGCATCCAGCCAAAGCCATCCACAGGCACCTAACTGGTACATGCGTTGGCACAGGATATCTGACTGACTGCATGGGACACCCAGCTGTCTCTGGGAAGCCTTCCTCAATAAGGAGGGAGAGAGATGATAATAGAGAAAGAATTATAATGTTCTGTAGTGCCTGATACTATCCCAAGGAAAAACTCATAATTACTGTTTTAGTAAAGAATAGGTAGATATAGCTTTAATGGGTATGTTTTCTTTGGACTTTAATTAAATTCTTTGCAACTAAACCTGTTGGCTACAGATCAGATGACAAAACTGCTATATTCACTTTTATGAAAACACCAGGATTAAAACAGATCAAGCTACTCCTATGAGTAAAATCACCTAGTTCTCTCCATGGACTTAAGAAAAACTCCAAACTCCTCGTTTTTGATGATGTGACAAGTTTCATCCTGCCTATCTCTCCAACCTCGACTCTTGACATTTCCAGTTCATCATGCCTAACCACTTTTATTTCTTCTAGTTTTTGTTTCCTGTCACAGGACATTTACATATGCTGTTCCCTCTTCCAAAGCTTTCTCCTCCAGCTCTTCATAAGACTAGCTCCTTCTCATGCTGTGAAACTCAGGTTATGTGTGATCTCCCTAGAGAGTCCTTCCTTGATCTCTCTAGCCCTCCTCCAACATGCATTACAGTTATTTGTTTGAATTCTTCCTGTACGTTTCAGAACTGGTAGCTATTTAATTGATTGGTTTATTTACTTTTGGCCTTAATCTATGAATGGAATGTAATTTCTATAGGGCAATTGTCGACTGTATCCCAGATCCTTGCAGACTGTCTGGAACGTAATGGAAACTCAATCAAAATTTGTTGACTATAGAACAAACAAATGAAGAATGAGTAAACTAGGTATGTTTGTTATAATCATTTCTTTCAAGTCATTTAGAGTTCCTTATAGTGACTATTCCTTGTCTACAAACTGATTTGAACACATACTGATTCTACAGTGCCCTTTTACTTCCCCAAATCTTAACTCCATAGCCTTAAAAAATCTAAAAATTGTTTATTCAACTCTCAAAAAATTAATAAAAGGAAAAGTTCTCAGACTCTAAACTGCAAGTAGAGACTAACGTCTAAACACAGAAGAATTGGTTTTGGAAAAGAAAAGCAAAAGAGGAAAAGGGATAAGTACAGGTATCAAAAATTCAATGTGAGGATAACTCAAGCTAGAGAATTCAATTGCCACTCATTAAAAATCTGGACAATTCATAAACATGTCCCATGATGGCAATTCATTAAAGCCTTAACTTAATGTCCTAATATAACTTTATGAAGGCAACTCTCTATTTTATATAAAGGTAAATCTCATTTTGAAGGAGACAGGAACACTGAATTATGTATCAGCCATTTTAATCAGGTTCACAATAATAAAAATAGAAACGGATGTTGATGCCTCACAAAGTGGTACAACAAACATATTCTGATCCATTACACATAATGATGCTGAGATATAGGTAAGAAAGAGATTATTATCCTAATTTTACATCTGAAAAAACTGAGAACCCAAGCATATAGGTAACTTCCCCAAGATCTGAGCCTCGATCTCTGGTTCTTTGCCTTATGCTCCATGGCCTCTTCCCTCTACAGTTAATTCTTGGATGGAACCACATACTGAGCATTCTTTCAAAATATATTTTTTAGAAGAAAATATTGACACTCACAGCAATGTGAGTGAATCTGAAAATTATATATAAAATTTTAGAAAAGATAAAAGTGACAGAAAGCAGAGCAATGGTTGCCAGGGATCATTCAGGAGATGAAATTGACTACAAAGGGACGTGAGGAAGCTTTTCAGGGTGATGAAAATGCTCTATGTCTTCAATAAAGTGGTAGTTATGCAACGGTATAGAATTGCTGGAATTCACCAAACTATAAACTCAAAATTCATGACTTTTTTGTACATAATAAAGTTGGGAAAATGTATTTATTATCTTCCCTGATAATAAAAGAACAATTTTTTATGTCAAAACATTTTAAAACTCATAAAAATATGAAGAATTAAAATGTATCTATTCTTTCATTATCCATCAATAACTACTGCTGTAATTTTAGAAATATTACCAAGTATTTTAAAATCATACTTCATATACAGCTTAATTCACTTATTATACATGAATTGATCTCCATATTATCAAATATTCTTAGAAAATACAATACTTAATGGTTATATAGGATTTTATTATGTTAGTCAAGGGAAGATAATCAGCTCACTTGCAATTTTAATGTTATAAATAATGCTATTATGGATCTACAGCACAGTACTCAGTCATATGTTTTTGTGCACATCTCTGATTATTTCCTTAAGATACAATTTAGGATGAAGGATGATTAGTTCATAAATCATGAATATATTTTCAGGCTCTTGATAGTTATTTCCAAATTGTTATCCAGCAGTGTTGAACCATTTTACGTGCCCCTCAGCAAAGTATAAGAACGTCCTTATTAGTGAATCATTGACAAAACTGGGCATATCATTAATTAAAATTAATTTTTGGCCAAGTTGATCACAGAAAAAGAAATGTGTTATATATTTATCTGGTAACTTAGAAAGCTCCATTTTTCCTGTGGCCATTTGTAATTCTTCTAGCAAATTGCTTCTTCTTTTATTAGAGTTTTATTTTCTTATTGACTCATAAGAGTTCTTTTTATATTAAGGACATTAATCCACAGTCATGTGAGTTGCTAGTATTTTTGCAGTTTTCCACATAGCTTTTAATTTTGATGATGGTCTTTGTTATTTACAAGAAATTGTTAACATTTATACATTCACTCTAGCAGCCATTTTCTTTATAGCACACACTGCAGATGTTATGCTAAAGAAAGGCCATTTCCAATCTAAGCACACATAAACACGTATCTACATATTCTTATAACTGTTCTATGGTTAGTAAGCTGCTCTGAAAACCACCTCTGCTGTATTCTTCTTCCTTATTGGTCTCATTATTTTGCCTACTATTTACAAAACTCTGTGTGTGTGTGTGTGTTTGCACCACAATCTCTCTGTCATTACATTTTAAAGACTGAATAAAATTTCCTTGATGATATTTGACCAAACCACAATCCTTTATCTTTTCTTTTTTATTATAGGTCCATCCAAATGGTGTGATAAGATTTCTTAAGTAGCAATTGTGAATACAGAGATCTTTGGTTCCATAATATAATCCACAATCTGTTCTCAATGAGGCCTATTACTTCATATTTCCAAATATTCTTACAGTATTTTTCAGCCAGGAACGGTGCCTCACGCCTGTAAACTCAGCACTTTGGGAGTCCGAGGCCAGTAGATCAGGAGGTCAAGAGATAGAGACCATCCTGGCCAACATGGTGAAACCCCGTCCCTACTAAAAATACAAAAATTAGCTGGGTGTGGTGGCATGCACCTGTAGTCCCAGTTACTCAGGAGGCTAAGGCAGGAGAATCGCTTGAACCTGAGAGGCAGAGGTTGCAGTGAGCCAAGATCGCACCAGTGCATTCCAGCCTGGTGACAGAGCAATACTCCATTTCAAAAATAAAAGTTCTTTCTCACAAACACGATCTCCATAAATTAAAGAATCCAAATACCTTAAAATCCCTGTCATCTTAGTCTTACAAATTCAATCCTGCATGATTCAATGTGGCAGTGATCTCTGCCACAAAGTTGACCGGCAAAAGCAATGAGTGAATTGAATGCTATCTTATTGGCCTGTTACTGAATAAACGTAGCATAGATTTCTTAGTTTTCTAGAATCTAAGCCACTAGAGACTTTGAAGCTCAGAGTCAATACCTTGAATTAAGCTCTGTGGACTGACAGCCAGAAAATAGGAAACATCTCTTTCTAGAGCTGTCCACCTGCTACTAAATTAGTTGGGGGAAAATTCAGTGTGAGAACTCACTAACCCCTTAAAATAGAAAAGACAGGGCAACAGGCAAACAAAGAAGAAAGTCAATGAGAGGAACTCTTACAATAAACACAGCCTCATAGGAACATACCTACCAAAATCCCAAATCACCAAAATATCCCTTATGACAATTTTCAGCACACTCAAATTTTGTTAGTGACTCCTCAAGCATTCACCTAGAGTCAAAACTTATTTGGGTCTTAGGCAGGGATGCTCATAATGTCATCTTCCATTGGCATCTTTTACCCATATACTGGACTGCAAATTCTCAGTCACTCTTCAGCTCCCTATTCCTCTTTATTTAGCTTTCTCTTTACACAAATCCTTCCACCTGTCACTTCCAGTTCTGTTGCGGGGACACAGAGAAGAGTGAGAAGCAGAAGACATGGAGATGCAACCACATATAACAGAATGGGAATAGTATGGAAGCCCAGGCAACTGTATTCTTTTCCAGGCTGCCCATAAGCAGCAATGTGAACTCTGTCAGAGCACCTTACCAGTTTGGGTCTCAGGATAATGCATATAATAAGAGTGATGTTGTTGCTCTGTTGAGTTCTTCCCAGGGCTAACTGTTTAGATTTTAAGACTAGTTTCATTGAGTCTCAGATTGCTTCCACCAATTTCCAGTAGGCCATAAAATAAGGCATTTTCAGCATTACCTATTTTGAATAGAAAGAAAATATTACCTAATACTACAGAACTCATGCAACAAGAAAACCTAGGAGACTAAACTTACCTAGAACATTGTGGAATTATGGATATAAGTAGAGAGTTTTGCATGCTACTGAAGTTTATGCTGTGGAACATCTGGCTCAGATATATCTGAGCATATGCTTATCTTCAGGCACACAAAAAATAAATAACACCAGCAAATCATAGATCTGCTTCGTTTTCTCAGTCGAGTGAAACAGAGCCATACTTCTAGGGTTATTAATACATAATACAAACATTATTTATTGTTTGCTGAGAAGTTATGTATATTTCTCTGGGTGTAGGATTTGATGCCACACTTGCAGCATTGCCATGAATTTAAGAGTTCGGTAAATGTATAAAGACACCGTTTAAGTGTGACTTAATTAACATCAATTAGCAGGACAAATTTAATTCAATCAATTCCTCTACATGTCTGCTATGTGTGCAGCACTACCCCAGGTACAGAGGATACAAAGAGATTAATACATCGTCCACACAAAGATTGAATACATAGACAAACTACTTGAGAAGACAGGAAGTTTACATAGAGTGTTAAGTGCTAAACTAAAGGTAAGATCCAACTGGATAGTCAACCTCTTAGATAAGCTGAAAACATCAATTATGTAAGCTAGTGGCTCAAGGAGGTTTAATCCTTTAAAGTTGACTTGGGAGGAAGGACTGAGTGACACATGGGAAATGATGGAAGATTGCTAGGCTTAGCCTGTTCTTTGTAGCCTCAAGTCATTCAGGTCTGACATCAAACATGGACACTCCAGCTAGTGAAGCCAAAGGTCCACATGTACCCAGGCTCATCCACCTGAGAAGGCAGTCCAGGGATAGGACCATATTGCAATTGGAACCTACTTCTTAGGGATTTTCACTTATCAATCCTACTTCTTCTCAATCATACATAACACATTTAATATTCTCCTCTTGAACACATTTCCGGTGGTATTACGGTGTGTCTAAGGAAATTCATATGCTCACTGTAGAACAGGGACCAGGGAGCTGCTCCCAGGTGTGTTTCTTAATCCCAGTCCAGATGGAGAGATGCAAAGACTGCGAAGAGGGCACAGGAACAAGAGCCTGAGGGAGAAGTGAGATTTCTGAGCTCCTTCTGGAAGCACAAACATTTAGCAAGTTCAGCCACAGAAGTAAAAGAAAGTTACTTTAGACAGTGAGAACAGCCCTGGAAAAGGCAAGGAAGGAAGAAGGCCCACGGTGCACTTCAAAGACAAGTAGTAGTTTTGTAGAGCAAAAGAAGCTGGTGTGGACGACGACAATTGCTAAGATGTTTAAACTGTATCATTAAAGTGGATGGAGTGAGGGTGGGGGAGTCATTGAGGTTTTTAAGTGTGCAGTAAATGTAATCAGAATTGCATTTTAAAATGACTCTAGCATCTGTGTAGAAAATGGACTGAACCAAGACTAGTACAAGGAAAGCAAACCTGTCAATATTTATGTTTCATTTTTTAGTTGTTGAAACTAGGTTTTTCCTCAACCTCTAGACACTCCAAGAGTGTGCTTGATAATGCAAAAGTTAGTTTTTATTTTGTAGTTTTCCTTTAAAACTAATGAAAAGGTATTAAAAGTCACACAAACCTGACAAAGAAAAAGGTACTTCTTCAAAGAAATAAAGATTAAGTACCATCATTTTCATGACCTCAACCTAAGGCAAAAATCCATTTTTTTTTGTATCTCGCTTCTCCCTTTGTAGAAAGAACTAACATCAAATACAAATCTAATAGCTTAATAAATATCAAGTAGACAAATTAACTTAAGTACTTAAGTCAATACATAAGACCAGCTCATCTGAGCATAACACAGTAACATGAAAAAATGAGTTCTGCAAACAGAATTTTGAAGACCCATTAGTGGGGTTATAGATAATCTATTTGGCAATTGTGTCAACATAAACTCTGGTAAATTGGTTGAGCAATTCTAATTATCTTAATCTTTTTCCTGGAAAAAAATATGGTTCTTCTTTTATTTCTCTTTAATTTTCTAAATGGAAAAGCACATGACTTTGAACTTTAACCCCCATCAGTTTCTTATTTTGATATGTCACCAAAGGAATTACATGCAAGAGAGTTGTGTAAAATGTTCCAAAGGAAGCTTCATTTTAAGTATTTTAGAAAGTAACATTTTACATTATTTAAACAGGTGAAAATATATGTTAAGGTAAATTGCGCAATTAAAAATAGGTCGGGCGCAGTGGCTCACACCTATAATCCCAGCACTTTGGGAGGCTGAGGTGGGCAGATTGCCTGAGGTCAGGAGTTCAAGACCAGCCTGGCCAACATGGTGAAATCCCGTCTCTACTAAAAATACAAAAATTAGCCAGGCGCGGTGGCAGGCACCTGTAATCTCAGCTACTCGGGAGGCTGAGGAAGGATAATCACCTGAACTTGTGAGCCAGAGGTTGCAGTGAGCCGAGATCTTGCCACTGCACTCCAGCCTGGGCAACAGAGCAAGAGTCTGTCTCAAAAACAGAAAAAAAAAAAAAAAAACAGACGATGACGCCTTGGGGAAAGGAAGTATTAGAAATCAAGAAACATGAAAATGAAACATAACAATAATACTTGCTTTCTCAGACTCACACACTGGGCTCCATATCAAAGGTCTCTAATGGCATCTTTCAGCACTCAACCTTCCCTCTATGCCTCTGTTTCTATTTGCTCCCATGCATTTCAGGAGAAACGCTGGAGATTTTCCATCCCCAGGTAGAGATGATCCTGTGCATACGCTATGGGTGCCTGAACTCAGGGCACGAAGAACAATGCAGTATATAAAATTACTTTTAATTTGCTTTTGGGTTTTAAATAAAAAAATTTGTCCTCCAGGAGATTTTTCAGTATTTACATGAGTTTCTAATAGGAAATCAATAGTTTCTAAGCATTCCCTCCTTTTTCTTTTACCTTTTTTTCAGTTTGGTTTGCTTAAAAATAACAGGTCCAATTGTTGAACTGTACACTTTAAATGGGTGCCCTTTATGGCATGTAAATTATATTTCAATATGGTTGTTTTAAAAACAGAACAGATTATAACATCATTCAATCATATGTCTGATTATAATCCCATTTTTCCCAATAGTCAACTATTTATTAAGCAGAAATCATATCAGGCTTCCTTGGGGAGAACTTCTTTTTCTCTAACTGGCTCTTTGATCCCCTCGGTGTACTTACAACTTACATTTCAAAGAGTTATGTATACTTCTCCTTTCTTCAATATATAAATCGATTTTTAAGGTGACTATTTTTCCACTTACAAACATGAACACTACTGCTCATGACTTTGCTACTGACTTTGCAAATTCTACTAATACATAGCTTATATAAAGAATGTCTCATGATCAGTGTATTTAAAGGTGTCTCTTAATGTGGTAGCATAACTTACTTGTCTGTAGATTTTATTACCCTTCATCTTTCCTCTAGAGGTTACTTTTCATTTTGTGAATTTTGTTTACCTCTTTGGTATTCTTACTAGAGTCACTAAGTACATGCTATTTTATCTTTCCAAATTGCTGTCCTCTCTCACCACAATTCATGTTGTAACTGAAATAAGCAGTGTTCTCAAAGATTAAATGGATGGGAACAGCATATTAGATACATTTTCCCACTAGCCAAAGAGTCCACATAGAAATGGCCATGTGGCAAGGTACTATCTCAAGAGGTTCTCTGCTATGAAAATTTTATCAGTTGTGAAGCTCTGAGGTAAAATTCAATTTTAATTCCCGAAGATGTGTTCAAAATAATTAAAACAAAATTTCCACTCCTCGTAATTGGTATTTCAGAAAACCAATGTTTACATTTCAGACCTAAAATAGAAACAAATTACTTCTCATGTTTGGTAATTTTCACAAAAACAGAGTAGGGGTTGGATAAGAAAAGGATGGGGTGGAGATAATTCTAAAAGGTAATAACAGTAATGTCTGAGCTCATAAATATTTTAAAAATTTTGTTGGTACGAACTAGTCTATTTTGCCACAGAAAGTTTAATTTATATTGGAATTCTTTTGTTCACTGCAGTACGGAATGGTTAATAATAGAAGTACGAATACCTAATGAATACTTACCCTGTAGCCAGCCACAGCGCTAAGAAATAATAATAATCCTTATTCCAACAGGGACATGTACTCTTCGTTGGCTACCTAACTGACATTCTCAACTTCTTTCTTACTTGTGCTTCTACTAGAGAAGCTAAAAAACAAGATGCCTGTTTCCAAGTATCCTTTATATATAATCTGGTCAATAAGGGAAATAAATGACATGGAGATTTGGGAAAAGAACTTCTCTTCCTGAAAAACAAAAAGAGCATCCAAGCTCTCTTGCAGCCCTTGCTATGCTACTTACTGTCAGTCTACTCGTTCCCTAACTCTGGAATGCTGTTATTTGAGGAGGTGATACCTAGAGCTATAGCAATCACCTTGAAACCATGAGGGAGAGGCTGAGAGAAAGGTAGCAGGCTGGCATCCTGAAATGTTGAACCAATCTGGAATCAACAGCCTCAGACTTCTATTAATAATTATGAAAGATAATCAAATGCCTTTATTATTTAAGAAACTAATATGTTTTCTGTTACTTGCAGCTGAATGCTTCAATTTAAGCAGCTATATGAAGCAAATTCCGAACCAAGAGACTGAAAGACAAAAACAGTTCACCTCCTCAGAGTCACAAACCTAAGAAGTGGCAGAGATGTGATCAGCCCAGTCAACATATCTCCGGCGTTTTAAATTTTTACTCTACACTGTCTTCCTTTTCCAGAAGACATACTGTGGGGTTTGAAAGTACAGCTACTTCCCTTCCTTCCTTCTCTGAATCTGTTCCAATTCTACCTCTTCTCTCCTCCCCATCTTCAATATGACATCCTGATACCTCCCCAGGTCTGGTCATTTATCCCATCCTAGAATAATGTTTGAAAATATTTTTATGTTACAATATCTTTAAAGCTAATAGGCATATAACTTTCCTCAATGATTGCCCTAAATCAACACATTTCTTCATTCATTCATTCATTCATGCATGCATGCATGCATGCATTCAAACATTTATTGAGCTTTTGCTATGTGTCAGGTACTGAGATAAGTAGCGGGGTAAAGATAAAAAGGCTAGTACTTCACAGTTAAGTCATACATGTACTTATTCAGGCAAATACCATACAGTAATATACTTTATAAATGCATTATAGTGAAAAGCACAATAATATAAATGTAAGCAAGGTATGATGTTAGCAGAGAGGAATAAGGCAACTGACTCTGCCTGGGGAGACCCGGGGGTTTCAAAGGAGCATTCCTGAGCCAGACTTGATTATATTCAAATGTAATTAGTATCTATTTTCAAAAGTAGTCAGATAAGACACTTGATGTTCAGCTTGTTATGTGTTCTTTCATGTTGAACTATAAAAAAGATTATGCATATCACATTTTATATTTTATGCTTATAAGAATTCAAATCAAGAACATTAAACAGGATGTATCTTTGACATGTAAAATAAAAATTTGCACAAAGAAATAAAGCTTGACTCTTCGCATGTTTTAAAGTTTTTATTCTTATTCTGATAATTTAATTAGTTGTACTAACACTGTGTAACTTAATTTGAAAAATGATCAATGTACTCAGCTTCAGAGATCTTTATAAATACCTCCAGCTGGATGTGGTGCTAATATTCTTACATGATTTACACACATTTTGAGCTTTTCAGAAAAATACAAAAAACAATGAAATTCACACGTAAGCTGGATTTTAGTGTTCAAAAACCACCCCTACAGTTCAAAATGATTGTAACAAGCCGTGGATGTAACTCGCTCTATGATCTATTAGCTTTGATTTCATTCTTTTACTGATTATTTCAAAGTACTATAGATTTTTCTCAGCTACCCTTTAGTTCTAAAATATTCTTTTGTCTATGTATTATTAAGTTAAAGGGGCTTTTCAAATACACACCTGAAATATTTTAAGCTAATGTGATTACCTGTACAACATCAGGTTGTCTGAATCTGCCACAAAACATGTCACCGTTTGAAGCAGATCTCTGAGGCTTGAATGATGGGATTAATAATATCACTACACTTAAAATAAATTTTTATTACAGTTTATAAGTTGTCTGTATTTTTCACATACCACTTTCACTCATGTCTGTCATTCTACTGGTTGTTGTCTTGCAAAATCTCAATTACTTTGGCATGACCTTTTGCTTTCCCATGAAATGGAATTTCTTCTTCCACAAGAGCATCTTTAATATTTTTGTTGCAGTACTTGTTTTGATTGTTTCTGAAATTCCATTCACTGGGGCCATAATATATCCAAGTTTCTTCTCTACAGTGGATGTTGTCCAAAACACCAGTATATAATGCCTGAATGTTTCCATAAGTAAGTAGAAAGAGTTTTGTCAAAACTACAGTGTTTCTATCTTAATCTTTGTTACATAAAAACTTTCAAATGTTGAATAGGGTCGAGAATCACAAATCCATAGTCAAGAGGGTAGAATTTATCTCATCCCTTGTTTGTAACACTAGACTAAACTTCAAACTTTTGAGATCTCTCGTTTCCTCTTTCTCAAGAGAGTGGCTTGAGCTGGTCAGTCTCCTGGCAGAGCATCTCCAAAACCCTTTTGCATGTGGTGGCCACTCTCTTTGCAATGGTTTCCACTTGTCTTAGGTTGGGTTACCTTCAAAACAAACCCTAAAGCAAGAGTTTGAGTGCAAATAGCTCATTTAGTAGTTATCTCAGAAAACACAGAAGGCAAGTAGGGAATTGAGACTGGAAAGGAGAAACGGACAATGAGAGAGGTATTAGGAAATTATCACAGTGGGCCCATCTTTAGGTCTTTGAGGAATTGCCACACTGTCTTCCACAATGGCTGAACTAATTTACACCCCCACCAATAGTGTGTAAGCATTCCTTTTTCTCCACAACCTTGCCAGCATCTGTTATTTTTTGACTTAATAAGAGCCATTATTTTTTATATTTTCACCTATACATATACACACATATATACACACATGCATATATATACATATACACACATACACACATATATACTTTTTATTCATTTTAAAGTAAGATCAAAACTAATGTTTAAATTTTAATATTGAAACGAGGTTATTAAAAGAATCAGCCATGCTAATTTGAACACATTAACTTCAACAAAGGTAACATCCTCAGATTTACTTCATACTGGTAATTTATATTAAAAAGTTTGTCTGACAAATTACATTGAAGTTGTCTTTTCTGCTTATGTGAAGATGTATTTTTCATGCACTACCAGATTCTGTTACTGTATTGTAAATAGTACACAGTATTCAAAGTAGTTTTGGTCGGCATGGTGGCTCATGCCTGTAATCCCAGCACACTGGAAGGCCAAGGCAGCAAGGCAGGAGAATCACTTGAGCCCAGGAGTTTGAGACCATCGTGGGAACCATAGGGAAATAAAAAATAATGGAAAATATAAAATTATTAAAAAGAAAATGTTAAAAAAAAAAAAAAAAAGAGAGAGAGAAAACAGGCCTGGCGGCACATGCCTATAGTTCCAGCTACTTGGGAGGTTGAGGCAGGAGGATCACTTGAGCCATGATTGCATCACTGCACTCTAGCATGGGTGACAGAATGAGACCCTATCTCAAAAAAAAAAAAAAGAAAAGAAGAAGTTTTTTTTTCCATTGGTAGAACTTTGTCCCATTAACTATTTTTTTTTAAAAAAACTTTTAAGTTCAAGACCACAAGTTTGTTACACAGGTAAACTTGTGTCATGGGGGTTTATTGTGCAGATTATTTCATAATGCAGATATTAAGCCTAGTAACCATCCATTATTTTTCCTGATCCTCTCCCTCCTCCCACCCTCCACTCTCTGAAAGGCCCCAGTAGGTGCTGTTCCTCTCTATATGTCCTTGTGTTTTCATCATTTAGCTCCCACTTATAAGTAAGAATATGTGATATTTGGTTTTCCGTTCCAGTGTTACTTTACCAAAGATAATGGCCTCCAGCTCTCTTCATGTCCCTGCAAGGGACGTGAACTCATTCTTTTTTATGGCCGCATAGTATTCCATGGTGTATATGTACCACATTTTCTTTATCCAGTCTATCATTGATAGGCATTTGGGTTGATTCTATGTGTTTGCTATTGTGAATAGTGCTGCAGTGAACATATACATATACGTGTCTTTATAACAGAATATTTTATATTCCTTTGGATATATACCCAGTAACGGGATTGCCGGGTCAAATGGTATTTCTGTCTTTAGGTCTCTGAGGAATTCCCACACTGTCTTGCACAATGGCTGAACTAATTTACACTCCCAGCAATAGTGTATAAGCATTCTTTTTTCTCCACAAACTCACCAGCATCTGTTATTTTTTGACTTTTTAATAAGAGCCATTCCGACTGGTATCTCTGATGGTATCTCATTGTGCTTTTGATTTGCAGTTCTCTAATGATCAGTGATGTTGAGCTTGCCATATGACTGTTGGCCACATATATGTCTTCCCATTCACTATAAATTTAGTTAATGGAGCTGCCATTTAAAAAGGTATATTCCAAGCAACATCATTTCTTTTGTATTGGTTAGTTCTCAAATCTAGTTTTTCTCTACGTCTTAACACAATGACTTCCTTATACCATAATACTCCTTACATTTGTGGCCAACACTATGGATAAGTAAAAATAAATGAGAGCTCTAAATTTCATAAGGTGCATGATTTTGAAACTTCTTATTACTGTGGATTGACTTTGTGCCTCTAGAAGTAGTATGCTCTATCCAAGCAAGTTACTTTTAAAAGGCCCATCTGATCACTTTAATTTACCCAATATTGGCATACTCAAAAAAACCTTTCCAAGCCTTTTTACCCCACTCTTTGCTCATGGACAACCTGACCTATCTCTGGTTCCACCACTCATCCCTTTCATTCTTTTCTCTTTCCTTCTTAAATATCAGTCAAGTCTTTCTTTGATTCTAGACTGTTCTTAAGAATTATTATTGCACCCTTAAGATAGGAAGAATATCGTAAGATTTGGGACTTTGCTTAGGGGAAGCTAAGATTTTATTTTATTTTCTCTCATCTGGGTCAATTACGTTTCTATGAGTTCCCTGGTAGGTTGGTCTAACTCATTACAATGAACATTATTCTGAATTATATATAATCCTTACTTGACATATCAGCAGGAGAAAGGAAGACTCGCAAAAGTCAAGCCAGACTGCTGATCAGTCATTCTGACACGCAGTTTAAACTGTGCCCTTGGGCGATAAAATATCATTAAGAGAAAGCGTTAAAAAGAAAGAAATTAAGCAGCAATATGCTTAATATAATAACCTTAATGGAAAAAATGAACAGCATTGGTGTTTTGATTAAACTCTATTATATCCTAAAAATAAATAGTAAGTTTTGTAATAATTTGATAAAGCAAGCCTTGGCATGCATGTATCCATGACAACCCGGGTTTATATTTTTGAGTTCCAAATAACTGTGTCACCAGAAATATGCAAATTATCTTAAAAGTTATAATGAGATAAAATTATTTGTTTCCATAAATATCTGTTGGCTAATAGTCCAACAAAAACTTGACAGTAAATAACAAATTATGAAATGTTTTGAACACTATTCTTAGAGAAACTAAAACAGCTGTTTATCATCATAATTATAATGAAGAGCAAAGAGTCAATGGTCACATGCCCTTTAGTCTATTGGGAAGTCAAAAAGGATATGAAAAAAATGTACATGCTACCTTAAATACCAGATGGAACTCCATCTGGAAGTCTAATAGGGTAAATTCCCTGGAGCTAATACACACTAGAGGTTAAGTAACAACAGAAGAGAGTGAATGTGGGCATTCAGCCAAGGACTTCTGTTGCCCTTTCCTTTTCCAGTACCAAGTGTATGTTCCTTTAGATAGGAGACTTTGAGAATGGATTCTGAAAAACTCTGAGAGAATGCAGAAAATACCACACCATTGGACTGTATTTACTCAAGAGTGCTCTGGAAGTCCTATTAAGCTGTTACAAAACCTGGAGTTGTCCTGCAGACATAGATTGAATTCTAGGAAAAGGAAATGCAGATAATATGAAGAATGGACAAAACAGGCATTTCCGTTGTCTATTTTCTCATGTAAAATCCATTTTTCTTCTGTGCAATCAAAAAGGAAAGTATACTACTTACTGTTAGTATACTATTCTAATTATAAGTAATGATTGAGAAAAAAAAAAATTGAAGTAAACATGTCTGAAAACATGGAAGTAAATTCCAGATTAAAGTTTTCCAAGTGTAACTAAAATTGTCTTTTAACAAAAGAAACTCTTATAAACTAATTAGAATAAAAGATTAAAATTAAGAAGGAAATTCCAAAGTATAAAATGTAAACATTAAAAGTCCCCCCTGTATTCTACACATTATTAGGTTCAGCTATCAGACGTTTGGTTAAAAAAAGAAAAAAAAAAAAAAAAAAAAGAAAGCTAAAGAACTAAGAAAACGATCATTCTTTATGAAGAAGTCATCTGAAAAGAGAGTTATAGTTACTCTGTGATTCTGTTAGGTACATATTTGTTCTTTTAGGTATATTTCTACTCTTTAAATCAACTTTCCATTTACAGACAAAATGAATAACAAACACTTACTATCTTTGTGTATTTGGAAGAATGGGAGAAAATGTTCCCAAACTATGTTTTATCTTGTAGATACTCCTTAGATGTTCCTTCGTTTTTAACATCGGTACACAATGACACAGTGGTATAAAGTCAGCTTTCACAAGCCATAGGTAAGGAGAATGATGGAATTTTCAAATCACTGTGGTGCCATTTGCAGTTCCAGCCAAAGCCTCCAGCTTGCCAGGCTGCTACAATACATTCCAGAAGCTCCCCCTCTACCCAGCATAGTAAACAATCCACCAGATGTCAAAGACAAAATTTTGAAACCTCAAGAAGCAACTCGTTCCAATCTATGAGCCATTAACTTGAGATTCAGTTTCCTAACACTAGTATTTTTCTGACATAATTGTCCTGAAAGAGTACATTTCTTTTCTGTCACATCCGTCTTTGGAGACATACCAGGTTCTTCTTAGAGCTCAGTTATGCTCCAGGGAGCACCTAAATAACAGTAGTGGAGACTGGTTGTTTTGTCCTAACCTACATCCTTTTTCTCCATTCTTCTGGAAATACAACCATTCTGTCAGGTTGGTAACACTCAGCACCTGACTTATATGTGACCTAGAGGTCATTACTGGTTGTAGGAAATGAGGCAAAACCCATGACCACAGCACGCTGAACAAACACACTGCTTCTTGAAGATCTCAGCAGCTGGTAGCTTTTCATAATTTATTAATACCACTCACCTGAGTCCTCCAAACTTTGACCATAGTGATGGGTTCAGCAATAATCATGTGACCCAAACTTGGCCAACCAGTGTTCCCCGTGAATTTCTTTTCTAAATCTATAGGAAAAGACAACAGCCATTTGCTACCTAAAGCACTAAGATGTGTTTGTGGCTGCTGGATGTCATCTTCTTGCCTCAAAAAGAAAACTCTCTGAAAGGGAAGCTAAGTAGGGGCTAGCCGAACTGGAAGATCTGACAACATTGCTTGAGCCCCTGGATTTAACCTTGTCCAAAAGCAGTAACACCAACGTGGTTGTCCCAGCCTAGGAGCCAAATGTTCCCTTTTTTGCTTAAGCTAGTTTGAGTAGGGTCTTTGTCACTTGCAACCTACAGTGAAAAAATAGAGTATTTTCATCAAGGAGATAGCTTCATGGATTTCTTATTTAGTATTAATTGTAGCTTAATATGCCTTCATTGAACAAACATTTGCTAAAATACTGTCTTATGCAGAGCATTATCCCTAAACCCCAGATAGAAAAAGTTAACGGGCTTGCTTCTTGCCTTTAAGGAATTCACCATTTATTTACTGAGACACACAGTATCACTGAATATCTGCCCTCTTGCCTGCAACACACACACACACATGCACACACACACACACACAGAGAGCGAGAGAGCGAGAGAGCGAGAGAGCGAGAGAGCGAGAGAGAGAGAGCCAGGCAATAGAATTTCTACTGGCTAAGAAAAGGTTAACGGAAACTAAACTCAACTGTTCTTCCTTATAAGGGAACTCTGACCCAGAGCCTCCTGAAGCCCTGTGCATACACTTGACAAAAACCCTCAAGAGATCTGTGTTGAGTACTGACTGATTCTTTTAAACCAATCTCTAGTCTGAATGGAAATCAGGTTAAGACAACATTTTGGAATTTATCCTATTTCAAGTGTTCTAATCACATCACAGACTGAAGAGGTAACTTTGTTTGCTGCCCAGCCCGCTGATTCAAGGTCTCAGAAATAGGAAACGCTGCCTCTGGACAAAGGTATGTGCACAATTCATATCTCAGACCTCCTGGGGGAAGCAACAATGCAATCAACAGGGGCCTTACAAGGGGTTCTAATTATGTGGCATTTTCTGACCAACATTTCATTTTCCAGAATGTAGAAATATTCTCTTTTCCTCTCTACCTTCACAAAAATCTGTTCAGCTCAAGAGCCAACTCACTGAGAAGCTCACCTTGAAAAATCCAGCCAGCAAGTCTCCTTCCTTCCTCTCATGGTACTCTATCTAGTTTGGTACTTAATTACTGATTCTCTAATGGGGATGACAGAGGCAACACCCATGACCACAGCACGTTGAACAAACATGCTGCTTCTTGAAGTGTAACAGAATTTTCTGAAGTTAAAAAAAAAAAACTCAATTTACTATAGCTTACTTGTTCTACCTGAGCAAAACTATGCACCTTAGATTCGAGTCCCCAAGAAAAAAAAAAAAATCACATAACAAACTTTTTAAATCAGCTAAAGTTATCAAATAATATTTAAAATATTAGAACATGTAACTAGTTCTCTAATTACTAGAAGAATATTTTAAAACAAATTATACATTTGCTTGAATTTTATAAATAACATTGAAAATAATTTACATTTTTCTTAACACCCTGGGATCTATCATTATTATGTGATTTGTTACAATAATACTTTCAGTCTCTGAGGTGTGTTGGATGTTGTTTTGAAACAGTTTGTTTTCTGAGGCCTTATTTTAGATGCTTGTGTGTTTTTTTTTTCTCCACTAGGAATATCCAACAGATCTTGTACCATTTATTAAAAAGGCTATTACACTGATGTGTAATACAACCTTACCCATAAGTGTCCAAATATGTGTGGGTCTACTTAATGTAAATGACGAGGTAATGGGTGCAGCACACCAACATGGCACATGTATACATATGTAACAAACCTGCACGTTGTGCACACGTACCCTAGAACTTCAATTATAATAATAAATTTTAAAAAAGAAACAGAATTGACAACCCAGATGCTTATGTGTTTTTAATCTCCTCTCCTGTCTTCTGCCTACTGTTCACAGAATTCTCTGGAGCAGAATATACAGCCAGTGCATGAAAGACTGACACCTGGAAAATCTTAGGAAAAACATGAACCGAGAATTTTATACCCAGCCAAGCGATCATTAAAGTATAAAGGCCACAAAAAAAGGCATTTTTGAACATACAAGACTCAGAGAATAATGTTCCAAGAAAACTTTCTTGAAGGAGTTTAAAATTTCTTGAAAGTCATAGGATGAATTTCAGCTAAGGAAGAGAGTAAGAACAGCAAATGGCAGTCGCCATTGAAGCCATCTAGTTCTAGGCTAAGAAAACAAAAATCAAATCTGTGGTCATATAGTAATAGAACTATAAAAAGTAGAAACAATATAAACATCAAAACTTAAATGAGGAAGAAAGTAATGGTAGTGAATGTATGCTGATAGCCTCTCTTTTTAGAGCTGGGGATTCAAAAGGAATCATATAGCTGGTCAAACAGCATACACAGAGATATATGCAAAGATAGAAATAAAAAGATTAGATCTAATAAAATGTAATCAACCAATTGTAAAGAGAAGGATGGCGGAAAGGCAAGTGAGAAGAAGTGAAAATATAGGCCAGAGTGGTGGCTCACACCTGTAATCCCAGCACCCTGTCAGGCCAAGGTGGGAAGATCGCTGTAGCCCAGGAGTTCAACACCAGCCTCAGCAACATAGGGAGACTCAGTCTCCACAAAAAATAATTGAAAAACTTGTCGGACATGGTGTTGTGCACCTGTGCTCCCAGCCACTTGGGAAACTGAGATGGGAGGATCACTTGGGCCCAGGAGGTGGAGGCTGCAGTGAGCCATGATCATGCCACTGCACTCCAGCCTGGGTGACAGAGCGAGATCCTGTCTCAAAACAACAACAACTACAACAACAACAAAACAGCTATAACCCAAAAACCAAGACAGTAACTTCTTCGAAGTAATTATGGAATGTTCACAAAAAAATTAACCAAGTATTAGGCTATATAGAAAATCTGAACAGCCTCCCACCCCACCAAACTATGCGCAGGTACATGAGTTAAAGAGGTAATAAAGATAAATAATGAAAATACACTTGGAAATGGTAAAAAGCAGCTAATACCAAGTTTAAGAGAAAATATATAGTTAAAATATTTATACTAATAAACAAAAAAGCCCGGGCATAATGTCTCATACCTGTAATCCCAGAACTTTGGGAGGCTAAGGCAGGTGGATCGTTTGAGACCAGGAGTTTGAGACTAGCCTGAGCAACATAGCCAAACCCCATTTCCACAAAAAACACAACAATTAGCTGAGTGTGGTGGCATGCACCTGTGGTTCCAGCTACTTGGGAGGCTGAGGTGGGAGGATGGCTTGAGCCTGGGGGGTCAAAACTGCAGTGAGCTGAGATTTCATTCTGTCACCCAGGCTCCACTTCAGCCTAGGTAACAGAGTGAGATCCTGTCTCAAATATATATAAACATGTAAATAAAAACAAAACAAAATACTGAATAAATATCCAACGTTACACAAGAAAGAAGAGCAAAATGAAACTAAGCAATATAAAATAAGAAATAACTACAAAGGAGAAACAAAAAATTAATTAGAGGGCAGAAATGTTGTAGAATTAAAAAATACAAGACTTTTTTTTAAAAAAATAGGATAAATAACAAACACAGCTAATAAAGAATGGGAGGTCCATATACACCCATGCACGTACACACAACGAGTAGGGGGAAATAATCTCAGAAGAGAGAAATGAAAATACATAAAAGGTTGCTATCATTCACATCAACTTGCAAATACGTTTGAAAATCTATAAGAAATTTATTGGTTACTAAGAAAATGCAATTAATAAAAACTGACCCAGATGAGCAGAGTATATAAGTATCTTAACGGGTAAAAATTAAGCTATTCCTCCCTGCACTCTCTTATACCTTTGAATAAGCACCAATCTTAGGTAATTCCCTGGTGAAATAAAATTGTAAAGAGTAAATAGCTTCAATACTATGTCAAATTTGAAAATCTGAAGTTACAGATACCTCCAATACTATTGAAACAGATCAAAAGCATAGGAAAAGAACACAATCTTTCAAATTATTTATATGAAGTTAGTATGACATGGATGCCCAAATTCAATGAAATAGCCTTCTCCTACAACCACAAAGGGCTAGTACTTGAGAAAACTGATACTGGTGCACAACCTTCAATACGATCACAACATATTTCTTGGAACTATACAAACATGTTTATCTAAATCACATGGAAAAATAAATGTGCACAAATAGAAAATTCTTAGGAAATAATTTAATGAAGAGGGAGTGAAGAACGATTTTATTATAAGTCTACTGCAATTAAAATATTGTTGTTCTTTTGCATTAAAAGATAATGGAACAGCATAGAGTCTAGACACAAATCCAGAAATATATGGGAGTTTGGTTTATGATATAAAAGGCATGTTGAATCAGCAGAAGAGAGATTAAATGGTGTTGAGACGACTGGGAAACCATATGGCAAAAATTCAGATTTGATCTCTACCTATTCTCTATCAAAATCAATACCAGCTAAAAACGCTAGAAATAGGTGTGTGTGTGTGCGTGTGTGCGCGCGCACACACGCACACACACATGTGCACTATGAGAATCCATAAAATGAAATATTCATAAGTTGAATAGGTAAAAATCTAAATTTTCTTCTTGGCAAAACATGTCACTAAAATGTCCTAAGATAAATGGCAAATGAGGAAAATAATATTTGCAAATTCCATCACAAAGGGATACATTTTCCAATATGGAAAGAGTTTCAATGAATCAAAAGAATATCACCAATCCAAGAGAAAAATGGGCAGAAAACACAATGGGAGTTCATAGAAAATGAAACATAAATAACTTCAAATGCTCCTATTTGTTACAAGAGCTTTATAAATTCCAAAAGCACAGATACCATTGTTTATCTATCAGACTGGTAAAAATCTAAAAGTTTGACATACATATTTGAAGAATTATGGATCTTCTTGAACTCCTGGTGGGAATACAAATTGATAGAACTTTTATGAAGGGCAATTTGGCCATCTTTATTTAAAAAATGTTGACCCAAGGACCTACCAACTTTACTGCTAGGAATTTATTCTACAGAGTACTCACCCATTAGTTCGGCGACACATGCACACAGATATTCTTTGCATCATTGTTTATATCAGTAAAAATTCAGAAACAACATACATTTCCTGCCATAGGAGAATCATTAACTACATTACATTAATCCAAATAAAGGGCTATTAAGTAGCCACTAAAAAAGAATGAGGAGATTCTATATGTACTAATACGGAATGAGCTCCAAGTGTAAAAGGCAAGGTGGATAACAGTGAATATTTTGTGTTTCTATTTTGCCAAAAACATTCGCTGAGCTCTCATGTGAAGGTTCTGAGTTTTTTACTTCAACTATCTGCCATCAACAAATGAAAAATGTATGTTATAAAACCCGGGGAAAGATACATCTACTTTTCCTTTTCAGAAAAGGTGTAAGAACTCTGGCTTGTTTTTCAATCGATTTATATGTCACAGCTGATTTTACGATAATGAGGGTTTTTAAAATCTGGACATATGTTATAAATAACCAGAAGTGCATGTCCTTAATCACATATAAAACTGTAAACTCCTTGTTGATAAGAATTTTATCACCTTCAACTTGCTCTGTAATAAACTGTAAGATAAATGATTCTGAGATTTACTGCACAGTAACTTAGAGATTTATTTTTCAAGTCAAGGCCACTGTTAAAAACCAAGTTACTTGATAGGGTTTATGTTATGCATTCTCAAGAAAGGTCCTGAATGTTGATTGCCTTGTACCTTGCTTCTAAGGACTTAAGGACTTGACAAATGTCCTTATAATTATTATGATACCTATATGACTGAATCACCATGATTAAAAGGCTTCAAAACCCCAAAGAAATCTGTAAATTGGAGTGCAAATACAGTTTGGATTTTATTTTAAAAAGAGTTCTATTTTCCATTTAACTAGATCATTTATACCCAAGGAAAATAACACAAATAAGTGATAATTTTATTTTATGAATTTCAACTTTTTATATTTCAGATGAACTGAAATTCAGAGGGGAGATCCAGTGAGAGATAATACAAAGATAGTCTGTCCTCATACTGAGATAATCACCACTGGAGCTTCCTGGCTTTACTGCTGCCTAACATAAGGACATCAGTTTGAGGCCAAGGTTGTCGAAGGTTGAGGCCATCATAGGAGTAGAATACGTATTTAACCCTCCTTTATTAGTTCCCCTTTTTCATTAGCACAAAGATTTAGCTTTGAAAATGAAAACATGATTCCCAGTTAGGTAACTTGTGGATGACTGTGTACATTCATTTGAACTCTTTAAAGAAGATGTATTCCATTTCAGGCACTGTGTTTGGTAGACATAAAGGATAAAACAACAATGGCCTTACCCTGCTGAAAGTCTAGTAGAAAAGACTGTAAGTTGATTAGTAAAGACAGCATAATGTTAAACTGAGAGAACTGAGAAGCAGCCCCTGTCAGAGTGGCCAATGGCTGTCATGCCATTACAGCATTTCACGTGCTGTTTCAATCTCCGTAACACCCCTGTGAGGTTGGCATCATCAAAGTCAGAGCAGTCATGGTAATACTGAGCCCAGGGAAAGCAGCACCATCAGATCATCTTAGTAATGTACCACATAAGGTAATATCAGTAACAGTGCTTGTCACATGACAACTTTCTATTTTAATTACTTTTTTGCTAATTTGGTGCTAAGCTCAGTGTATATGTTGTCAACATGTACATTTCACACTATTTAAATGGCGCCATTAACTTTTTTTTTTTTTTTCTGAGACAGATTCTTGCTCTGTCATCCGGGTTGGAGTACAGTGGTGCAATCCCAGCCCACTGCAACCTTGCCTCCTGGGTTCAAGCAGTTCTCCTGCCTCAGCCTCCCGAGTAGCCAGGATTACAGGCATCCACCACCATGCCCAGCTAATTTTTGTATTTTTAGTAGAGATGGGGTTTTGCCATGTTGACCAGGCTGGTCTCAAACTCAAGTGATTTGCATACCTCAGACTTCCAAAGTGCTGGGATTACATGCATGAGCCACCGCGCCCGGCCAAAATTCTGTTTTTTTAAACGTCTGTACTCCAGATGTTGATGATTTGGGACACATCCCTGCTCACTCTACTTTCATCTCAGGATAATTTTGCAGCTGAGTCAAAGAAGGTCAGGATCATTCTGTCACTTATCCAAAACCCTTGGCTCATAAATAGCAGAGTGATTTGCACCCTCATTGACTTAACCCAGAAGGCCATGCTTTTTCAAGACAACATCCCCCAACAGGGAAATGAAATTCTACAGCTCTAAGATGAGACCCAACAAGTACAGTGAGCATCTTATTTTTTTCCTTTAACTTAGTAACCTGACTTATTGCACATAGTCTAATTTGGGGTATTTCTTTCCAAGTGCCTTTAGTGTTTTGCAACTTGAGGTTTACGTAGCCATCTTTATACAAACACCAGGAGTAAATTTGTTTTGACACTGTGAGACTGAACCTGTACAGAGCTGCAATGGTATAGCCCAAACCTTAAATAAACAAATAACCAACAACAACAACAAAAACTTTGGAGTTTATGACCTTGGAGTTCTTGAAATAAAAATAATTTTATTTTAGCTACGTACACAAAACAACCTTAGTTTCAAATTGTTACTTCAAATAAACACGTATGCATTAGAGCTCTTACCCAGGAACATTTTATAATACAATAACCATATGCACTTATATCATTATATTTAAAACACGTAGTTTTAAGCTCTATAAGTACAAAGCAAAAACACCTCTAGAATAAACACCAACACATCAGTGAATCATTCATTAACACTAGCTAGGAAGACAGAGCATGTAGCTACCAGGGAAGTCTTTTTTCTGGCTTCCTAGTTTCCCTCAGATTTAAAATGAGATAATTGAAATAATTATCTGTAAAGCCCCCTTCCAACTAAAGGGTGCCCTGAATCTATTGTTAATTTAACACACCCGCAACTCCAATGCCAGCAGGTCAAAATATATTTGGGGTGGAATAAAACACGTACAACTGCCCTCCTCCTTCAAAATAATCTATCTGAAGAAGCCTTCTCCCATCCCATAATAAACACTAATCTGTTTGCCACCTCCAGCGTTTAGACTGTCCCTTGTGTTATCACTAGAATTTGTACATCACCTTAGCACAGTCCTAGAAACTGCCCATGTGAAATAGCCAAAAACCTTTCCCTATGAAATAATTTAATCATCCCCTACTACCCAACTTCCCATCTCTACAAAAGGAATTTTTCCCAACCAATTTGATCTTATTCAAAGAATGGAATACCAAGATTGAAAAGCAGTGGTACCAAAGAACGATACAGTTTAAAATTTGAAACTCAAGATTCCCATTAAAATGGTATAAACTACAGAAATACATCTGGTATTACTAATGAAACAAACCCATGCAAAAAGCATTATCTTAAACTTTTTTTGATAGCCTAAAAATTAGCCTTGCTACATATCAAAGATGTATTGTCATATTAATGGAAAACATTCTTCAGAAACTGTTTTATCCTCAAATCTACAAATGAAGGGTTTATCAAATAGTATTAATTTTAAACTGAATCCAGCATACCCCATCTGTACAACATCTGTATTCTCCTCCCAGTCACCTAGGAAACAATGATACATGTAGACTTTGTGTCTACTGTTGGGAGAGCTGGCTTAGCAGATGAACTTAAACAGATAAACTAAACAAAAGTCTATCCTAACTTTGTCATTAACACATTCATTCAACAGACATTTATTGAATTCTTACTATATACCAAAGTTCCTATCTTTTTTGGGGGGGGGACAGAGTTTCACTCTTATCACCCAGGCTGGAGTGCAATGGTATGATCTCAGCTCATTGCAACCTCTGCCTCTCGGGTTCAAGCAAATTCTCCTGCCTCAGACTCCCAAGTAGCTGAGATTACAGGCATGCACCACCATGCTTGTTTTTATTCTACTCTACTCTATTCTAGTCTATTCTACTCTATTTTTTGTATAATTAGCAGAGATGGGTTTTCACCATATTGTCCAGGCTGGTCTTGAACTCCTGACTTTAGGTGATCCACCTGCCCTGGCCTCCCAAAGTGCTAGGATTACAGGCCTGAGCCACCGTGCCTGGCCCAAAGTTCCTATCTTATGCTAGAGATACATATATCTACAAGACAGACAAGATCTCTTTTCACATTATTTACATCTTAGCAAAGACACCAGCAATACACAAGTAAAATAACACAATTTCATAAAATTAAAAGTGTTTTAAAGAAAACTTGTAAAAGGAATGTAATCAAAAATTTTCAGGGAAGTTACTCTGGGAGACACTCATAGACTGTCACTCTGAAAGAACTTGGGAGTGGCAACCTGAATATAGAGAAGAAGTCACCCAGGGAAAGTGTCAAGTATAGGCCAGTTACACAGTTCTTGAGAGTGAAGCGAGCTTGGCTTATCTGGTATTAAGCTTTTGTACCTAATACATCCAAATGTATTTTTATTATAATTGTTTTTTAAACTCCCTTTATAATCCTGATGCACAATGAAAGTTGAAAGCCATCACTCTAAATTAATCTATAAATTGCCATATTCTAGCAGTCACACTATGGTGGGGTTCTTTGACCTACTAGGTAGACTTAGTTCAGGTACAATGGAGTTTAAGAAAGGCCACTGAGTGGGTGTTTGAGGGTGTGAATTCTGGTCAGATTATTTTCCTGGTCTGAATACTAACTCCTATCAGCTGTGTAGACTTGGGCACGTCATTAAATTCTTTAAGACTTTGCTTCTTTATATAAAAAATTAGGATACCGCCAGCACCTATCTCATTGTTCATTAGGTATTATATATATACTACACACACATACACACACACACACACACACACACACAAACACGGCTTATCAGTGTACCTGGTAAATAATAACTGATCAGCAAATTCCAGCTATGGTTATTAATTATTAAGTGAACAACCTAATCTTCTCAATTACTTTTTATAAACAAATCTAATTTCTTGTTCTCAAGATTAACTTTTAATGCTTTAAATGAGAACAACTGATTGTGATTAGGTTGCTACCAATACAATCCCATATAATTATTTTATGGTTTTTAAAGTTATCAGAAAAAATCTACTTATATTTCCTTATTCACCACCATACTTAGAAAAACTTGCTATAAACATTCTTAAGATTCTTAAGAGATATGTAGACTTATTTTAATACGTAACAGGAAAATGTTACCCTCGAAATTTGCAAACTCTAATGGAAGAATATTCAATGTCACTAAGAATGCATTCCAAACTGGTTTGCAAAGGAAAATGAAGATAGCTTGATGTGGCAGTGGGCATCCTCATGACAACCATCCTCCAAGAGTAAATAACTTGAAGTGATTTAAGTCATTACCCTTGTTACAATGGGATTTCCACAGGAATTGTGTCTTGGAATATCAATGTTCCAGTATAATTTCCATAAAGCATACTTTATCAAAGATACAAATGCTCCACTTCTGCCTCCTTCCCACACACATGGATGAGTAAGGGCTTCCCTGACTGTAATGATCCACACTGGATACACACTGACTTTCTTAGATTCTAGGTTTATTTTCCAAACATTAATAGAAAATGAATAACAGTACATTATCAACAAAAAGCATAACACCTACATAATGTTAAGGGAACATTTTGGTGTGCTGATCTAATAAATGTTACAGTTCTGAAGGCAAACAATATTTTTACTAAACAGATACCAAAGTCTCACAACTTTAAAAAAGTCAGAAGCAAATTACCACGAAGATGTCTATAATGCTATTACAACACATTTACAAGTATTACTTTTATTCCAAAAGTGCCAAAGGCTATCGCTCTCAATTTCAAAATATGTTAGTTTCCATATATTTTTTAATTCTAAAGTCACCTGAACATACAGGTAGTATCATTTGTGCAATGCCTGCCTCTTTCACAGTCAGAGCAGGACAAGATTAAGCCAATGGCACTCTAAGGGATTCTACTACACCACAAAGGTAATATCAATTAAATCCACAAATCAAAGCAAAGCCGTTCTGAATATCTATTAATATGTTTTAGAAACTAAAAACTTTGATCGAAATTCAGTTATTAGCTGCAAATCCTTTGCAAGTTCAATAATGGTTTTAAGCATTACAAGCAAACAAAAACTACAGAGCTTTAATGGTCTAACATTTAACTGACAATATTTGACTACAGATGGATGGTAAGTAATAAAAGGAATTGAGTTAAAGATATATTTTTAGTCATTATTTTCTAGGTAGGAGGAATCAAGTAGCTTAGCAAGAGAAGATATAAGCTCCAGAGCACACAGACAGATTGTTGAAACTGAAATAATTAAATTATGCAAAGATTAAGAGGACAGATTGTCAAAAAATGTCTGCATTTGGCACTACAGAACAGTTGACTGGGTTAAATGAGGTTAATACAACTTGTCATGCAAGACTGGTAATGAACTTTTCTTACTGAAAACCTAATTATAATATTGTACAGTAAGACATATTACATGCAATCTTAAAGTTGTGACATAGCTTAGACTATTAATCTTTGATATAGAAACATACTTTGCCAAGCACAAGAAGAAAAGATCCTGTTATATTCAAGTAACAAAAACTGAAGCTTTACTTCATCCAAAATATGCCCCTAGTTGATTCTCCCAACAACCCTGGAAGGTTAATGTGATTATCCTCATTTTACAGATCAGGAAGTAAAAGCTCAAAACTGAAAATAACCTGACCAAAGCTACACTGTTCATGACAGACAAAGCTGTGATTTGAATACAACACTTTTCAACCCATACTACCTAATCTAGTCGTATCTAATTTACTGTCATATCCAATAAGGATGAACACCCAGTAGCTGTACCTGTTAACAATTTATTTCTTCTACCAGATTCTAGCTACATATTGTTCAAACAGAGTTAAAAAGAAGAAAACAATTTAATAAAGTGGAAATTACAAAGAATTTTGAATCTGAGCAACATGAACTAAAACTGAATAAGCAGTGCACTTGGGAAAGATTACTTAACCATTGTAAGCTTCAGGTAATGCTTTTTAAAAATTAGAATGTCTCTCTTATACAGCCTGTGATGGTTAACTTCATGTGTCAAGTTAACTGAACCATGGGGTGCCCAGATAGCTGTTCAAAAATTATTTCTGGTCCTGTGTATGAATATGATTCCAAAAGAGATTGGCATTTGTATTTGTGGACTGAGCAAAGCAGATTACCCTCCTCAACGTGGGCTGGCATCATCAATCCACTGAGAGCATGAATAGAACACAAAGGAGGAAGAGCGTTGAATTTCCCTCTCTGCCTGACTGCTTGAGCTCTGAGACACTGACCTTCTCTCTTACTCTCAGCACTCCTGATTCTCAGGCTTTTAGAACCCAACTGGAATCTACACCATCAGTGCTGTGGGTCTCAGGCCCTCAAACTAACTACACCACTGGCTTCCTTGGGTCTCCTGCTTGCAGGAAGCAGATGGTGGAATCTCTAAGCCTCCATAACTGTGTGAGTCAATATAATGTTTTTATATATAATATATATTATATCATTATATATATATAAAACATTTATATTAGTTATAAATATATTTATATATTAATATATTATATAATATATTATATATAATATATTTTTATATATTATATGTAATATATTTTATATATGTTATTTATATATATAGAGAGAGAGAGAGATATGTCCATCCATCCATGTATCCAATTGGTTTTATGTGTGTGTGTGTGTGTGTCTGTGTGTGTGTGTCTCCAAGGTTCTAATTGGTTCTCCAGAGAATGCTGACTACTACAGAGCTATCTGATAAGCTCTGAAAAGCTTATGAGAGAGACAGTATAGTGTAAACAGTATTGAACACAATGATCTATAGAAGCCCATTAACACACTCAGGCACTATCAAACATATGCTTCTGTGTATCCCTGCTATAGATAGAATCATGTGGAAAAATAAGGCTTGGCTACTCCATCTGTGTTAATTAGAAGAGGAAACTCATGTCAATATGTTGAATCAAATATATCAAGAATACATACTTCAATGTTTGGCCAAAGAAAACACACATATGTTTTAAAAAATCCTAACAAACATAAAACCTATGAATATATCATTTTATCTCCCCATCTTTTGATCTTAAGAAAGTTATTATATAACCACCTTCCTTCCTTTGATTATCCTTGGGGTAAAAGGGTATGAGCCCTTTTTCAGTGAAAAACGGCTCATACATGTTGTGTCTAATGCAACGTGGGTATATGTCAACACAAAGAACACTTAACAACTTGAAATATTGCTTCCTTACTATTTGAAATCTCCTAAGATCATTTCCATTTCAGAGATTTATAAGGTTGAATAAAAAACTTGAAATCATATGGAGATTACGTTGATTCTGTCTGCTGAGATGTGAATAGATGAATCACCACAGCCCTTCTAATGGAAAGCTATGAGAAAACATTTACTCCTTATTTTCTATGCGATACTGAAACTAGGGAACTATTGAGTGTTTGGAGAAAGTGTTGGCAGAGGAAGCAAGAAAGTCCTTAAACCTTCTATCAGAACCTATAGGACTCACCTCCCTACAACCCCGCTACACATCAGTTTGCTTCTCTGACTATTTCTGACTCCTGTTCTACCTATTCAGCTGTAGTTATACTGGCCTCCATGTTATTCTTTGAACACACCAGGCACACTTTGGTCTTGTAACTCTTTTCCTGGAGCATTCTCTCCTAAGATAGCTTAATGGTTCTTTCTGTCATCCCTTTCAAGTATTTGCTCAAATATCACTTGAATTCTCAACGAATTATGCTTGGCCCATTCAAATTAAAGTGTTAGCTTTCATCTTACAAGGAACTCCCAATCCCTTCATCTGCTCTTTAAAAAAATTTCATAGCACATAATCACCCTCTAAAATCATTTATGATTTTTCAACTATGATCATTGTTTATCATTTGTCTCTCTCTACTTACACATGGTAAGTGCTCAATATTTGTTGAGTGTTAAACGCAAAGTAAGTTATGCCATGTAGAATATTTCCTTAACCCACATCATAACACCTCTGCCCCAACTCCAGAACATGACTTAGCCTTCTCACTCTTTCTAATCTCCATGTTTTTGCTCAGAACATATTTGTATCTAAAATTGTCTCCACACTTTACTTCCACAAAATACAATCTGTTTTCAAAGCCTGCTCAAGTTCCATCTCCTCTGTGGGGCCTTCCTAGATTCCACCAGGTAAGATCAAATCTTCTTCATTCCCTTCATGACTGGACCTGAGTTGTACCGTTTAACAAAGTTCTTTCTATGTTTCTTTCTCAAGCTATCCAAGAAGCTACAGTCTTTTAAACACATCTTTATTTTCTTTTTAGACACTAGCACAGTGCCTGACACTTCTAAGGTTCCCAATTATATTTATGAGACTGGACTGGACATAATTTTATGGTTTTGTATTGCTGGTAGACAAAATACTTGACATAAGCAAGCCTTATATTTTGTAGATAATAATACTTAACTCCTCCCAATTCAATGTAAATCAATTCAGCCTAATTAAATGGGAAGTTTCCCACTTGCAGTCATTTCACTGAGCACAGAGGTGACTATGGAAATCCAATATTCCCCTTGAAGTTTAGGGAAAATTATATCAAGCTTCTCCATCAAATAAATGAAAATTTTACTTTCTGATGTATTAGTCTTGGTTTTGTAAATGTCCTTCAGTTTACTTATCACAGGTCTAATTGTTTCTTTAGGAGGAAACCCCAACTACTTTCATGAACTCCAAGCCCTTCTCTATCTCTTGGTTACCTCCGGTTTGGCCTCACCTTCTATCACATCCCAACACAACATTCTTCACTGCAGGGAAAACCAAACCCGACTCCAGAGCTCATCTGAGTCCCATGGACCCTAGAAGGTCAATGAAATGCTTTTAGAGATCTATGATGCCCTGAACTTGCACTCAACATTTGTGAGTATATGAGTATGTATATTTTCCTTGAGAAAGGACCTATATCAGATTATTAAGGGGTCCGGAAGATTAATCTTAATCTCCAAGAAGATTAAGAAACATGCAACCTTACTTCCTGTTATCTGTTGTTATGTCCTTGAATAAACTCTAAGCCTTGCAAAGAATATAAAGGCTTTGCTGGGTTAAAACTCTTCTAAATGTAGCATAACTGAAAGAAAAACACAATTTCAGAAATGCAGATTTAAGATATAATTACTGGGTACCCTCTGAATACATGGTACCATGCTAAGGAAACAGTGAATAGGAGAACCTCTGATTACTCAAACTCTAGAGAAAAATGGGATTATTTTTAAAAAGAGGTTTAGACTGTAAGATGCTACATTCTAGAAAAATTATGTCAAAAGGAGGGTCTTAATAATTTAATATACTGTGCAAGAGATAAGTGAAATACCTAAAAGTTTACTATATTCATATTACTGAGTTACTGCAGATGCCAGATAATCATTTAAAACAACTTAAATAAAAGTAAATAGCAGCTGGGTATGGTGGCTCATGCCTATAATTCCAACATTTTGGGAGACTGAGGCAGGCAGATCACCTGAGGTCAGGAGTTCTAGACCAGCCCAGCCAACATGGTGAAACCCCGTCTCTACTAAAATAAAAAATTAGCCAGGTGTGGTGGTATGTGCCTGTAATTCCAGCTACTGAGGAGGCTGAGACAGGAGAATCACTTGAACCCAGGAGGCGGAGGTTGCAGTGAGGTAAGATCATGCCACTGCACTCCAAGCTGGGTGGCAGAGCAAGACTCTGCCTTAAGAAAAAAAAAAAAAAAAAAGTAAATAGCTGTATTGTGGATTAGAGAAGGATGAGTTCATAATAAAATACAATGCTTCTGGCTTTTCTGGCTTTCTGGTAACCTGCAGGTCTCATACCTACTGTACAATAATAATTAGCAGTCATCACGACAGACAGGATATGACAACAGACAAAGATGAGAAAAACACTGTAGTTTCAGTCATTTAGATCACCAGTTTTTCTGTATCATGCATTTTATTGTACTCTTATTCAAGAAAATGGGTATACTTTATTTTGCATATATAGCTTCATGAAATATTACTTGAAATATGTAGTTAGCAAGAATGCAATGGTCCTCAAAACTAAGAGGATTTGAGAATCAAAATTAAATTACACAAGTGGAATTGTTCAGAGAACTTATTTGAATTTTTTAATTTAGAAAATCTCTGCTAGTATCTTAATTTTATTTATGATATTTCAATCATTTATTTAATAAACTTTCATTAGTTACCTACTATGTCCTGGGCTGGGTTCTGGAGAGATAAAGTGAATAGAATTTGGACTTCCGTGTAAGAGACAGGAAAGTAAACAGATTATTCCAGAAAAGTATGGTAAGCATTAAGGTAGAGATGTGCATGTACAAGATGCTATAGGAACACAAAAGAAGAGCACTTAGGTTCGGTGAGAAGAGAAGGTTTCCTATGGGAGGTGATGGTTCACATGGGTCTTACAGAACAGGAGCAACAGCTGAGGGTCACTAATTTACATAGTGCATGTGGGATATGTTGCTGGAGTGATGAATACATCTCAGAAAGTGAAAGAATAAAGGTTAGGGAGCTAAGCCAAGGCCAATTTATAAAGCTCTTATGTTCATGCTAATGAAATGGTCCTTGTGTTGAAGGGAGCGGACATGTAAGGACAACTTTTACCCAAAGAGGTGACATGATTAGAAATGTACCTTGGAAGCTTTCTCCAAGGTCACAGTGTTAAGAATAGATCGGAAAGTGGTGAGATTGCAAAGAAAATAATCACTCAGGAGCAGATGTGGTGATTTGGACGAGAATAGACGTATATCTGCACTAGGGCAGGATCAATAGTGATGAAGAGGAGAAACAAGATATAGGTAGGTAGGTAGGTAGATTGATGAGACTGATGTTGATTAGGGAGATGGAAATGGCAGGCTTTAATGACTGAATGGACATGGCAGGAGTGACTGAGAAAGAGTCATGCTTTGGTATACTGAGTGGTGTTACTTATTAGGGTAGGCATTGTCAAAGAGGAAAATTTGGAAAAGAATGATGAGAGTTTGAAGTGCTTGTGAGATAATCAAATTGAGGTAACAAACAGAGAGTGGGACATGTGTCTAGAGATCAGCAGAAAGGCCAAAACAGGAGACATACCTTGAGAATCATCAGTGTAGGTACATTAGTGGAAGCCATGGGTGAGGATAAGCACATCTAAGATGTAAAGTAAGATAACCAGAAGATCAAAGACTGACTCCTGGAGAAAGACCCTATATTAAAGGAGTGGGTAGCTGAAGACAGATTTGTAAAGGTGACAGAAATAACAGAAAGGCCACAGATCCTGGAAAGAGGCATTCTAGAAACCAAAGAAAGAGATTTTTAGTAGCAGAGAATGGTCAATAAGGAAAAAAAGATTAGAATTATCAAGAACTATAAAGATAGAAGTGTAGCCACTAGATTTGGCCACATGGAAGTCAGTGGTCATTGTGGCCAGAAAATTTCAGTAGAGAATCCAAAATCCAGCAGGTTCAGAAGTATTAGCTGGGACTCTTTCTATCAAGTGACAGATGCTAATGAGCATACGCACAAAGGATGCAGGGGCACCTCCTGGCATCCAAGGGGAGCTGTACAATTAAGAAGGCAGGAGCCAAGGCAGCCTCAAGGCCAATAACCCAAAAGATAATTCATCATGTCACCAGTTGGCTGGACAACCACTTCATTTAAAGCCAGTTTGCTGAAAGCTAATTTACCAACCAATTCAATGAATTTACTTGTTTGTTTTGACAATTTGAAATGGTTCATGGAAACTTGTTTTAGATGGACTAGGTTTAACAGCTTGGGAAAACTGCTGTGTTTGAATCGACCGGTTTTCTCCTTTTTCTCTACAATGGCAGTGTCACAAGAGTTGAGTTTACCGCAGACAGTCACTGTTAGAGCTGACGGGAATTCCATGACTGGAGGAGAGGCAAACAGGGGAGTCCGCACACCCCATGGCCTGCTTGCGTTGTTGCGCCCAGAGAGCAGAGAATGAAGGAAAAATTGGTGGGTAGAGAATGAGGGGCAGAGGGTAAGAGAAGAGTATGAGGGAGAGAGGGATATCGCCTGAAAAGTATCTATGTAAAGACAGGAGGCAATTGTCAGTGATTTTAAGGAGAAGGAGAGAGAGAACAATGTTTGCTCTGATTGGAATTTTGAGTACATTTTATTTTCCTATTGACAAAAACACAGGTACCAGATAGTATCTGAGATTAGATAACCGTCATGTTTTGGAATTTTAAAAACTTACCTTTGTAAGCACTACTGATACATTCAGGGACAGCTATTCACCAGAAAACTGCTCTCTTAGCTTGGGCAGGAATTGCCTTAGTGTGCTCAATTCATTCAAAAGTAATCTTTTTGATTCCATTTAATCCATAAGATTTTATATTCATTGGGTCCAACAATGTAAAATTTCATGCATGAAAATGTGTTTTTTTCACTTAAATAATTACTTAAAGTTTGATGTGTTTCTTCACATACCAAGTCTGACTGATCAAGTAATCCTTGTGTCTAATTGTCTTTATATCTGGTCACCGTGTGCATATGTTTATGATAAAGACAATCAGTATAGACCAGCCCCAGAACCAGGCTGACTGGGTCCAAATCTCAGCTTCACCTCTTGTCAGCTGTGTAAACCGTGGGCAAGTTACTAAACTACCTATACCTATTTTCACAAGCCGAAATTACAACAGTAATATCAACCTCATAGGGTTTGTGAGAATTAAAAGCATAAATATATATATATACAGCATTGAGAACAGTGTCTGGTCTATAGATAGTAAGCATCGTTGAAGTGTTTGCTTATTATTACCGCTGTTTTGTTATGGGTTTTGTCGTTACAGGGTAATTAGAGGAGATGAAAAAAGCAGCAAGACATGGTTTCTGCCTCAAAGTAGCTTAAAATCCATAGAAGATAGGACACTGCACACGTGCGCACACACACACTTCTAATAGCATGTTGAGAGGGACATTTTATATTACAACTGGGGTCCAAAATGGTGTAACAACATGCCACCAGGAGTGTTCCTCTTCCCAAGGGGTCTATCAAGAGGTGGCAGAACCAGTTTTCCATGCACCAGTCTTTGTCCCTGCTCTCTTTTCCCTCAATCTGTAGAATAAGGAACCTGAAGGGTAGCTCAGATTTCCTGAGTGTGTGCTATTTGTGTTGAACGGTCACTTCTCATTACCCTAAACATGAGAGACAGGCATAAATTATTTGCAAAGACAAGCATTTCAGAGGAGACTCATTTATAGCCATTGGTGAGAAAGCCTGGCTGGTTGATTCCTGAGCCTGAGTTGAGCATGGTGAAACAGTTTGTAGGTGAGGTTAATGTCTATCCCCAGGAATGTGGGACAAACTATAGAACCTGGTAGTCTCCACCCATTCGAGGACAGAGTTGTCTGACAGCAGAAAGGCCTTCAGAGTAGCCTACGTCAGCAGGTCTTAGAAGGACAAAAGTTCAATACGCTCGTGATGAAAATCAGTAAGGCAGCCCCTTCCACGTTCCCATAGCATGTCAGTGGATATAGAAGAGGATTCCTGTGATTCCTGTGGTACTCTATGAAGAATCAAGCAAGAAAGAAGAAGGGCACAGCCAAGTGAGGAGTATTCCATCATGAGAATGAACTGAAAACATGGTCTTCTGGAAGCACTCCAGGGAAACTAGCTGACCCACTCTGCAGGAGTCGGCAGCCACAGAAGTTCACCAAATGGAGGATGAACAAAGCCATCACCCCCTTTCCCCAAATATAAAGCATCTATTCAGAAAGCCATTCTCTCAGCAGAGCATGAGGTGGAACCAGAAGGAACGGAGCAGCCTACTTATCTAGCAGGCTCTTCTTCCATGACTTCTCTCTCTCCCTAGAGCTTAGGCCTAGTCTCTCTAAGGGACTAGGCCTTGAAAAGGAAGAGGAAGTGAGGATCTAGAGACCATATTGTCCTATTATCACCAAAGTCCAAGGAGCCAAGGCCATAGTCTACTCCTGGGAGAAAAGAAGAGAACTTCAAATCAGACATGACACTGGAGTATAAGCAGCAATGAACAGAGGTTACAGTATCTTGCCAAAATGGACTAGAAGGAAATTCAACATGGAAATTTTAAAGCTGTGACTAAAGAAATAAAAATATAATATTTTTGTGTCCATGTATTTCATGGCCCTGTAGTCTTTAAAACAATGTTAGAAAGGAAGAATAAAAGGACTAATGGACTGTTAATGTAGAAGCTCAAATGTGAAACTTAAATATGTTATATCTTTGATTACATAAAAGTAAATTTAGCTATCTTATCAAACATAAGTTATTTAGAAATAAGAGTGACAAAGTATAATAATGGGATGCAGAGATTGAAATTTCATACAAATAACCTAGAATCGTTAACTAGTAATTGATAAAAGACATGATGAGAAATAATATGAAAATATCCCAGGTACTGTCAACACCATTACAATTTCTTATTACCTTGTTTTGAAGAAAATGAGCTAATGGCAGAAAGGATTCAAGAGCTCTGTTGAATGTTCTATTTTCATACAAAACAAACAGAAAAGAGTTACCAAAAAAGTTTTAAAATTCATCGAAAACAGTATTTTGAAAATGTGAATCAAGTAAAATATGTGAGATATTTATTATTTAAAAGACCATTTGTGCTAGTCAATGGTTGGTTTAAAACCACAGAACAACATTCAGATCATTCTGAAAAGCAAGTATACATTTTACCCAGACCAACCTAGGTGATTTCTTCGTTTATCTTATTTGCCTTATGTGAATTTCCTCAAGATCACTAGGTATGAAATGAAGATGTTGTTATCTTTTATTGAAAATGTATTGTCATTTTACTCTGGTATCCCAAAATTGTACACTCGAAGACATTAAGGACACAAGAGTGAACTTACCAGAATACTTGCTTCATTCACAAAACCAACCAAATAACAACATGTAACACCCTTCTGCAAAAAACACACTTCTTTCTCCCATGAGACATTTCATTTTGCATTATTTATTGGTATCCTTCTTCCACATAGTAATAACATTCCTAAATTCAACAATCTTGCACTTCTTATAGAAGTTAATTTAGAACCAAATTAGCAGCTTCCAGAATTCTAAGAGCCATAGGCTCATGGTGGAGGTTCCAATTAAAACTCCCTCATGACTTCAGCCCTTGCACAAGCTGAGCATTCTAGTTGCATTCTACAGAAGAAAATTTCAAAAAATTACAAAGGGTAAGTGGAGGGCAGGGTGTAGGAGAATAAAGAAAATAAAACTGTAATTTTTGTTTTATACTGCCAATAGCTGTATAATGTCATGACAAACTGCTAAAGAATTATTTTTGCTGAATCTAAAAATAAGTGCACTATGACATACCTCATTTAGAGGAAGAACTGTTATTATCATCTTAGAGAGAATACAAAAATGACATGCCAAAATTTTGGGTAAAGCAAATCAAGTTAAAAACTATCACCCATCATCATATCATGACATATTTAGTAGTATTGTTTGCATGGCTTTGAAGCCACCAGACACTTCTGTTTCAAAGTGGCATGCACAACTGGAATGACTTTCTGAATATGCATTTTATCTGCTGTCTTCCTTTGTGATCTAGTTTTCACTCTTTTGTACCTGTTAGTATCAAAGAGTAAATTAGGACAGATCCTATACCATCTGTTCTCTCTGAATCCGGCCCCTACCTTCCACTTGGGTAGAAAGGAAGACAGCAGTAAGTACTGAACAGAGATTGAGAATTACTGAGAGTTTAAATCGGAGCCTCTCTTCGCCATTCTTGTCAATGTCAGCATCACTAACCACCTTTCTCTAGCCCTGACATTTTTCTACATGGATTACTCTGTGTAACTGACAGTGGATGCTTCCTAGGGCTGTTGCCATAATTTTAACAACATTATTGTTTGTATTTTTAAAGGTCATAAACATAAATGCCTACAAAAATTAACTTAAATGAGTGAGGATACCTGGGTAAAGATCCAGAGATACTTTTAAAAATTGCATTTGATATGTAAGAATATATTTCACTGACACAAAAGAAGAATATAGCTTCCAGATTTTGTTGAAATAAACTGTCCTCTCCAGCTACGTTTCATTTCCTCATAATTAACAAAGCTATGGATATAAAAAAGCATTTCTAATAAAACAATACAATGTCAGAGCACAGACGAAGGGCAGGTTGTACCAGGCATTCGCATCAGGGAGATAATAGGGAGTGGGGAGAACTGCGGTCTACTAGGGAGTGGATACCTGTATAAATAAAGTCATCGTTGCTAAGTTCCAGCTGATTTTTGCCATGCTGTAAAGTGAATAATCTGTTGCTCCTTGTTTTTTTATGTGAAATCATCCAATCTTCCTATGTTGACTAAAAAATAATTTTGTTTACAGGTAGTATGCATCCCAAATAAAACATCTGCAGGTCAAATGTGACCCTCAGGCCTCCAGTCTGCAATACATGATCTTTATATCCACCAACGGTGGGAAACAGGACTCTCAGCATTGATTCTATATAAGAAGAGACTGAGAAATGCAGCCTCGGAAGGAGAGAGTATGTAGGTGAATGTAATTTATATGCAACAGAGAAATTATGTGCAGAATGTGGTTATGCATACAGATTAAGGGTAGATCAGGAAAGTCAATTGAAAACTATGTCCTGATAGAACCAAAAAAAATCTATTTTGAGGCAGGTGCTCTAATTAGTTGTTCTGTTTCATTTAGACAGATTTGATTCTTTATTGATGTTATTAAACCTATGGATTTTTTTTCTCATTAGGAAGAGAGGTAGGAAGGAAAATATATAGTGATACAAAATCCAAATTCAGGGCCAGGAGCAGTGGCTCACACCTGTAATCCCAGCACTTTATGAGGCCGAGGCAGGCAGATCACGTGAGGTAAGGAGTTCGAGACCAGCCTGGCCAACATGGCGAAAGCCTTTCTCGGTTCAGTATAAAAATATAAATTTTAAAAATATTTTTTATATTTTTATATTTTTATTAAAAATTTTAGCCGGCGTGGTGGTGTGCACCTGTAGCTTCCAGGCTACTAGGGGGGAGGCTGGAGGCAGGAGAATCCTTGAACCCAAAAGGAAGAGGTTCAGTGAGCCGAGATCGTGCCACTGCATTCCAGCATGGGTGGCAGAGTGAGACTCTGTCTCACCCAAAAAAAAAAAAAAAAAAAAAAAAAAAAAAAAGAAATCCAAATTCAGCCTTTACTGCTTAATTTCTAATTTCCAGTGGCAAGTAGGAAAGAAGATGGTGAGGATGCACAATGGAAAATAAGAAGAAATAAGCACAGGAGAAGAAATTGGAGGTGGGGAGGTTTGAAAAGATTCTCTAGTACTCTTTCTGCAAAGTTAATGAGTCATGGGGAGAAAGTAACAATGGCCAATGAACTAAGTTACAGTAGAACAGAGAACACGAAGATGAAGGGAAGGGACAGGGAATGAGATGAACAAGATGCTTATGAACCAGAAACCCCAGTATTTAGATCAGGAGTCAGGATTGGGAAGAAAGTCTGGACTGCTAAGTAGCAACACTGTGGCTTAAGCTTAGGTCTTTAGAGCTTTCATCAAGGTATGAATTTTACCAAGAGGTTCCATTAAGCTTCATTTTTTTTAAATTAATAAAACAAACCTTTTACTTTTACTTAATAAAACAAACCTTTTATTTACTGAGTGTGGGTCAGAAATTAAGTCACAATTCCTGTCTCTAAAATACCTACAATGTGTTAAGGGATAGAAATATAAATAGAAACAATACGGTAATGAGAAAAAGCACAGGGTGCTGCGGGAGCTTAAAGAAGGCAACGTGTACCCAAGGCTGCTATACACCATTGCTCAGGCCGTGAACTGCATAAAACCAGGAAGTGTCATTTACATAAGTTGAAAGTAAACGACCCCTGGATCCGTGTTATATGGCAGCTTCACGCATCTAAGACCAGATTGGCACCACATAAGGCTTTTTATTATTATTTATTTTGGAGGGGGAGGGTGTTAGGTTTTTTGTTGTTGTTATTTTGTTTTGAGACAGGGTCTCACTCTGTCACACAGGCTGGAGTGCAGTGGCATGATCACAGCTCAATGCAGCATCAACCTCCTGGGCTCAAATCCTCCTCCTGCCTCAGCCTCCCAAGTAACTGGGATCACAGATGCACACCACCATGCCTGTCTAGTTTTATTTTTATTTTTGTAGAACCTGTCTTGCTCTGTCGCCCAGGTTGGTTTCAAACCCTGGGCTCAAGCAATCCTCCTGCCTTGGCCTCCCAAAGTGCTGGGATTATAGGAATGAGCCACTGTGTCCAGTGCACAGAAGGCTTTTTGGAACAAGTGGCTCCTGAACTGAGTCTTGAAACTGTAGAATTTAGCCAGATAGAGATTCGCTGGGAGAGGGAAGATCTCATTCCTGATAGAGGAACTTGTTTAAAAAAAAAAAAAAAAAGGCAGAACAAATGTCTTTAATAGTTTTATCATTGTCATGCTTCAAGGACATTTGCAGTCAAATGGCAAGTCATAATTTTTTTTGTTTTTGAGACAGGGTCTTGCTCTTTCACCCAAGCTGGAGTGCAATGCTGTGATCTCAGCACACTCCAGCCGCAACCTCCCTGGGCTCAAGCAATCCTCCCATTTTAGCTTCTCGAGTAGCTGGGACCACAAGCAGGTACCACCACGCCCGGCTAATTTTTCATTTTTTGTAGAAACAGGGTCTCACTATGTTGCCTAGGCTTGTTTTGAACTCCTGGACTGAAGTGATCCTCCTGCCTTGACCTCATAATTTTTAACTGTGAAGTCTCAGAGAGAGACAATAAAAGCTCTCTCACTGGCACTCAGATTTACTGAACATGATATGCATTAGAAAAATCTCCAAACAATATCTAAACAGGTTCTTCCCATGGAACTGAAATGAAGTGAATCAGAGTGGAGGAAACACAAGACTTAAAGATGGTGTAACGTATAGCAAGGACATCACGCATGGAAAACTGTTTGCTTATGCTCGTTTACTTTAGAGGTATCTAAAGTGCAAAGGCATCTTGTAACTGGTGAAATGGGCATAAACAAACAGAAAACCATAACAAACTAGAAAAGCCACATAGATCTGCAAAGGAAAGAAACACTAGAAGGATTTTTTCCTACAACTCATAAAGTCTTCCTCCTCTGAACACCTTTTTACTCAACGACTCAATTGTCAACGATGCCTTATCTGCCTAATTTTCTGTTCTTTCTTTACAACTAGACTATATGTGCCTTGTCACATAACTGCATTTTCCACAATGCCTTGACTATCCCATGCCATGAATGTATGTTGATGATAAGCATAAGCAGAAAATAGGAAACTATATCACCAATTGCTTTATATTTTATAATTATATATGTTAACGATATGTGATTGTAACACCACTACCTGCAACTGCTACCATGTATGCAGTATTTGTGACTGCTATCAGTATGAATTATTTGCATACCACAGAATCTATTAATACACTGGAAAGGATTTGTGAGTAAAGTAGAGAGAAACAAAGAAGTGGTAAATTGTAAACATGTGGAAAAGCAGTATATTTACTTTATTTGTCTTATATTGGGTGGCGATGAACGAAACAAGTTACACTTTGCCACTATGTTTTGTTCCTTAAAACACAGGTGCAAGTGCTGCTTCTGCATTTGGTAGAATCAAGATCTATGGTTGTGTATTGAAGGAGGTGCACAAATTCCTCATGGAAAATTTCACAGGGGGCCATGGGGGAGAGGCAGATTGCTAACTGCCAGTAAAGCAGCTTTGAAGACAAGCACATTAGAAACTGCCCACATTTCTTTTCTACATTCATCTAAGGTAAGGATGATATTGAAATGGCCGCAGGACACCTTAAATCAACTTTTAATTTGTTTTTAGATTTATTACCTAGGAAGACCAATTTATTTCTTGAAGCAACTGTTCTTACTTGTGAGCTTTTACTTGTTAAAGGACAATGAATTTGATTAGCAAATAATCGACAATCTGGGCATTGCTTTGCATTATAAATGGCTAAAAATAAAGTCATCCCACATTCACTGCACTCAAAGATAAACCACTCATCTGCAATACAGTGTACTTTCTAAGAAGAAAAATATTCCAGAATCTGAAGTGATAGCCGACTCTGCATATGATTATCTTAGCACCAAGCCAAAGGCATATGTCTGTACTAGTATTTATATATTTCCTTCAAAAATTAAAATAAATTTGGAAATAAAAAATCACTGGGGGAGGCATGTTGAATGGGAAAGGTTTTAGACAAAGATAACTGATTAAAGTTCAGACGAGCTAAAATGTAAGACATCATAGGAAAATTAAGTTGAAATGCCCAGCAGGCCTTTGAAAATGGAGTTATGGCCGGGCAGTTTCTCAGGCCTATAATCCCAGCACTTTGGGACGCCGAGGCAGGTGGATCACCTGAGATCAGGAGTTCAAGACCAGCATGGCCAACATGGTGAAACCCCATCTCTACTAAATATACAAAAATTATCGGCCGGGCGCGGTGGCTCAAGCCTGTAATCCCAGCACTTTGGGAGGCCGAGACGGGCGGATCACGAGGTCAGGAGATTGAGACCATCCTGGCTAACATGGTGAAACCCCGTCTCTACTAAAAATACAAAAAAAAAAAAAACAAAAAACAAAAAACTATCCGGGCGAGGTGGCGGGCGCCTGTAGTCCCAGCTACTCCGGAGGCTGAGGCAGGAGAATGGCGTAAACCCGGGAGGCAGAGCTTGCAGTGAGCTGAGATCCGGCCACTGCACTCCAGCCCGGGCGACAGAGCAAGACTCCGTCTCAAAAAAAAAAATACAAAAATACAAAAATTAGCCAGGTGTAATGGTGGGTGCCTGTAATCCCAGCTACTTGGGAGGTTGAGGCAGGAGAATCAGTTGAATCTGGAGGTGGAGTTTGCAGTAAGCTGAGATCACGTCACTGTACTCTAGCCTGGGCAACAGAGTGAGACTCCATCTCCAAAAAAGAAAGAAAGAAAAAAGAAAAAAGAAAAAGAGAGAGTAGAGGCCGCATGACAATCATAGCTGAACAACTATAATATTTTTGTGAGCACAAATCAGATATCTTCTGAGGACCCACAGGACTCTCTGATGGAAGGG
>NW_016805609.1:2456519-2472869 GCF_001698545.2 Rhinopithecus bieti
GAGAGAGAGAGAGGGAGAGAGAGAGAGGGAGAGAGAGAGAGAGAGAGACACAGAGAGAAGGAAGGGAGGGAGGGAGGGAAGGAGGAAGGAAAGAAGGAAGGAAGACAGAGAAAATGGAGTTACAATTTTGGAGAGAGTTCTGTGTGAAGGCATATTTTGGGGCATCATTAAAATACAGTTGAGTGTTGAGACTAGGGAATGCCAAGCAAAGAACCAGGACTGAAAACCATGAAAAACTTTTAAAAACATTCATATTTAAAATCTGAGGGTGAAAAAGAAGCCATCAGGTAACTGGAGAAGAATCAGAAGTGTGAATTCAGTATGGTTCGAAGCCAGGGTGAAAGGACATAAGGAGATCCTCATGATGAAAACGCAGCAGTCAGATGAGGGCCACTCATTAAGTATGAGAGTTCTGACAGAGGACAGCGCACTTGGCCAAACGCTATTTGGTTGCTTTGTCTTCAGATAGTGAGAGCTAATCTTTAAAAGTAGAAGAGAAGGAGCTGGGGTTACTGGAAATGAAGGAGAGACTGAGGGCCTTCCTACAGTTATAAGGACATGGTAGGCAGAGAGAAATTTCATGGAGGCATGAGGTGTAAGAAAAAGCAAGCTGGGAGGAAGGAAATGATAGATGGAGGTGAACATGACCAGAGATGCAGAGCAGTTCCTGCCAGACTGCCATGATCTTTGCTATACATTTGAAAGTGAAAGAAAGTAGGATTGAGAGACAGAGGAGAAAAATCAAATCATGTGTGGCCTCTGTGAGAGGGAGCTTAGGGTTGCACGAAAGAGAAGTAAACGGCTTGTGGAGCTGCATTAATGTACAGACTGAATTTGTGTGAATCTATAATAGGCTACAATAGACTTAATTCTACCCTTTTCTCCCTTTAAGAGGAGCAGAAGATGAGAGAACAAGAGCTGAGACAGGTCCAAGGATCATCAGTGCATATGGTTGACTATGAGGTGGGCAAAGAAGGTAACTGTGAGTGGAAAAAATAAATCTCTAACATCATAGAGACTAGAGGCCAAAGACAGGGATGCATGTGATAGCCAGGAGGCACCCAGTGACGTCAGTGTGAAGGCAGGCTGGAGTGATGACTGGTCTTAGTGGTGGCAGGCAGTGTGGATGGTGTCAGAGGGAAAGATCCCCAAAGCAAAATAATATCCTTTGATCAGAGCTAGTTTCCCAGCTATTGGTGTGTGGCTGTGCCATCACAGAAGGCAGAAAGTCAGGTGATAGATGGGTCGCATAGGTTTTCAACATGGAGATCAAAATCATTAAATGAGAAAGGACATGGATAGATTAGGCATTAAAAAATAGAAGCCAGGAGCAGAAATGTTAGCAGCTATGCAGTGCAGTGATTTTATGTCATGCAATGGTAAATATTTCTCTAATAGAGTCATGTACTGCATTATAGCATTTTGGTCAACAACAGGCCACATATAAGATGGTCCTATAAGATTATAATGGAGCTGAAAATTTTCTATCACTTAATGATGTCATAGCCCTTTTAATGTACAATGCGTTACTCACATGTTTGTGGTGATCTTGGTGTAAACAGACCTACTATGCTGCTAGCTGTATACAAGGATAGACCCTATGATTATGTGCAGTACATAAGACTTGATAAGAAATGATTATGTTACTAGTTTATGTATATATATATGTACTTTTTTTTTTTTTTGAGACATAGTCTCGCTCTGTCGCCCAGGCTGGAGTGCAGTGGTGCGATCACCACTCACTGCAAGCTCCACCCCCCCGGGTTCACGCCATTCTCCTGCCTCAGCCTCCCATGTAGTAACTGGGACTACAGGTGCCCACCACCGCGCCAGGCTAATTTTTTGTATTTTAGTAGAGACGGGGTTTCACAGTGTTAACCAGGATGGTCTCGATCTCCTGACCTCGTGATCTGCGATCTGCCCGTCGCGGCCTCCCAAAGTGCTGGGATTACAGGTGTATATATATATATATATATATACTTTTAATCGTTATTTTAGAGGTACTCGTTCTACTTATTTTAAAAACATTAACTGTAAACAGCCTCAGGCAGGTCCTTCAGGAGTTATCCAGGAGAAGGCATTGTTATCATAAGAGATGACAGCTCCATGCATGTTATTGCCCCTGAAGATCTTCCAGTGGGACAAGACCTTCCAGTGGGACCAGAAGACAGTGATATTGATGATCCTGACCCTGTGCAGGCCTAGGCTAATGTGTGTGCTTGTGTCTTAGTTTTAATTAAATTTAAAAAGTAAAATACATTTTTTAATTGAAAAGGCCTATAGAATAAGGATGTAAGGAAAGAAAATATTTTGTACAGTTATACAAACTGTTAGTATTTTAAGCTAAGGTTTATTACAAAAGAGTCAGGAAGTCAAACAATATTTAAAAATTTATGAGGTAAAAAACTTAAAGCTGATGTTAATTTATCATTGAAAAAAATAACATTTTATAAATTTAGTATAGCCTAAATAGAAAGTGTTTATGAGGTCTAAAGTAGTGGATAGTAATGTCCGAGGCCTTCACAGTTACTCACCACTCACCCACTGACTCACCCAGAGCAACTTTCAGTCCTGCAAGCTCCATTCATGGTACGTGCCCTATACAGGTACATCATTTTTAATCTTGGATACAGGATTTTTACTGTGTATTTTCCATGTTTAAATACATTTAGAGACACCAACATTTAACCATTGTATTACAGCTGTCTACAGTACCCAGTACTGTAACATGCTATATAGTTTTGTGGTCTAGGAACAATAGGAGAGACCAGGGGTCCCCAACCCCTGGGCCATAGACCAGTACCGGTTTGTGGCCTGTTAGAACGTGGGCCACACAGCACGAGGTAAGTGGCAGGCAAGAGAGCAAAGCTTCACGCATATTTACGGCCACTTCCCATCACTTGCATTACCACCTGAGCTCCACCTACTGTCATGTCAGCATTGGCATTAAATTCTCATTGGAGCATGAACCCTGCTGTGAACTGTGCATGCGAGGGATCTAGAAGATGTGCTCCTTATGATAATCCAATGCCTTGTGATCTGTTATTGTCTCCCAAAACCCCCAGATGGGACCATCTAGTTGCAGGAAAACAAGCTCAGGGCTCCCACTGATTCTACATTATGATGAGTTGTATAATTGCTTCATTATATATTAGAATATAATAGAAATAAAGTACACAATAAATGTAATGCTCTTGAATCATCCCAAAACCATCCCTGCCCCCTACCCCTGGTCTATGGAAAAATTGTCTCCCACAAAAACCATCTCTGGTGCCAGAAAGGTTGGGGACCTCTGGGTTAAACAGCATAGCCTAGGCTATACCATCCAGGTTTGGGTAAGTATACTCTACAATGTTCGCACAATGACAGAATTGCCCAAGGATGCATGTATTTCTCAGAATGTATTCTCATCGTTAAATGACCTACAACTGCACATCAAAGACCTAAGTTTTCACACATGTAGACAGAATCTTGTGTCATTCATTTATCAGGAAAACCTATCTTTTCCCACACTCAAATATTCAACTTTAAGCAGGCCCAACTCATATTCTAAATATTCCAAAATATACTCAACCCAGGCCCCAAACTTCACTGGGTTTGTAGATTTTTAGCTCTTGTTTCCCCTACCTTTAGGACTAGCACACTAAGGCTTGGTTTTCAGTCTCTTGGAGCATCACATAGGGTTATCTTACATTGACTTTTATGAGGTTTTCCATTTTCTGTTTACCTTACTTTCCTTAAACTATAGGGAGCTGTACTTTTGTATTGAACAGAAAGGATCACTTAAATAAAAAAAAAATGCTTCTAACAAAACTTCCTTTGCTAACAGATGTTTTATATTGACCCAAGATACAATCTTAAACTCAGTACAAGTAAAAGCATTATTCAAGCTTAGTAGGTTTTAGGATTTTTTTTCCTTCTAGATAAGATTTTTATCATATAGTCCACTGTAGATAAAATATAATAAACGTATAAACCGTCACAATGGCAAGTATAGCAATGTGTACAAGGTATCATTGTATTTTTATCGATAAGACCACACTTCAAGCAGGAATTCTTATGCATATGTCATAGTCTTTCACAACTTAAAATACAATAGAGCATATGACAGAAAGCGGGTGCCTAAACTCAGTATGTTTTGTTTTAGTATAAACATAAATATTTTCCATAGTATAGTATAAAAGCGTCTGAATAGAGTTATACAGTCAAGAAATCTGAAATGAAAGGGGGAGTAAAAACAAAATATAATCCTCTCACTTTTGTAAGATCTCAAGCAATTTAATTTTTTGTTCAAACTCATCATTGTTTATTATTATCTAATAAGATTCCTGTCAGGATTTTAGACTTGTCCACATCAAAGATGCTTAAGAGTTAAAAAAAAAAAAAAAATCTGACATTTGACATTTGCAAATAATTACTTTAAAATATTTTTCTACTGTGGAAACATCTAGAACCATATTTCTTTAGCATATTATCTTTATGGCACTAGTAGTTAGAAGATATTTAAAGAAGTAATCACTAAAACATAGGAAAATTCTGAGAAGATGAATAATATACCCGAGAGAAAATAGCAATTTAGTGAGATTCATTCCATTCTGAGAGTATTTTCTAACTAAATGCGAGGCACAAATGTTACAGTATCCATATCTATTTCATAGTCATGAGCTTGCTATTAAAAATGCCTGCCTCCACTCTGACAAGCAGGGATGCTTCTCTGACTTCAGAGGAGTTTCCTCTATCAAGTAGTTAATCTATTTTATTCCCACAGTGACTCTCCAGCCACCATAGAACTTAGATGCTAAAAATTAACTTTTATCTCAAAATATTTTTAACATTTTAAAGAACAGTTTAAACTTTTATTAAATAGAAATTTCATGCATTACAATGATGAACTTGATCAATAGGGAATATTCAGAAGATACTGAACCTTGATTTTCCTTGGCTTTTTCCTATATTCTAGCGTTTCTCCTGTTTTCAAGGAATTAACAGCCCAGTTGGGGAGAAAGAAGCAACACAACTGAAACAGAACAATTTGATGTGAAATGCAGTGTGCCAACTAAAAATGTATTACGGTTTCCAATATGGGAGACTGGGCTGGATCCATCACATTGAGCCTAAAAGAATTGCTGGCACCAGTCGATTATTAAAAGGGGCAGTGAAAAGAAAGGGGCCTCACCGCTCATGATCGTAAAAGCTAATAGTCATCAAGCAGTCATCCACTTGTCTGGCAAAACAGCAAGGTGTACACCACCTCCAAGGTCTCAGGCAGGGAGTGTCTCCTCATTTCTCTCATTCCAATCTGTGTTTGACTTTGCTTTATTAGAAACCAAATTAAAATGCATACTATGTAAAATAAAATGGAAGAGACACTATTTGCTGGTGAATTTGGACAGTTTAGATAATTCTGAACAAATCAGATTTTGAGAAATGAAATTTTCTCAGTAGAAACAGACTATAAAACAGAATGGTAAGGACATCACAGACTCCATGCTTTCTCTGAAGTGGCAGGGTGCTAACTTAGCCAGAGACTTCTATGATTTGTAGGGGGCCTGCAGTGCTTTACTTGTCATAACAATCAAACATAACCTACATATATTCCCATCAGGAAATTTTCCATTTGGGGAATATTTTTCCACAAACATTCTGTTTAAACAAAATTTCAAAATCATAATGAGACTCTGCTAATGAAATCTGCCTCCAAAAATAGGCAGTAAATCTTAGTGGTTCACATGACTGCAGGACCCACCATATGGCATTCACGTGCCTGAGATGCTGGTGTCCATCACTGGAGGAAACTGCTTAGTTGAAACTACCATGTTGGAAATCATCTACCAATAGAACATAATCGGTTTTACATTACACAGTGAAAGGGGAGAACCTTATGACACATCCTTCTTGGGTTTTTTTTCTTTTTTTTCTGAGACAGAGTTTTACTCTCGTCACCCAGGCTGGAATGCAATAGCACAATCTCAGCTCAGCTCACTGCAACCTCCACATCCCGGGTTCGAGTGATGCTCCTGTCTCAGCCTCCTGAGTATCTGGGATTACAGGTGTGCACCACCATACCCAGTTAATTTTTGTATTTTTAATAGAGACGGGGTTTCACTGTGTTGGTCAAGCTGATCTCGAACTCCTAACCTCAGGTTATCCACCCGCCTCAGCCTCCCAAATGCTGTGATTACAGGCATGAGCCACCGCGCCTGGCCTATCACACATCTTTCTTAGACAGGGCTATCATCCCCAATGTATTTCAAATTCAATTCACTTGAAAGGGAATTTAATCTAGACATAATTCTCTAAGAATCCATTTTTAGAAGGAAGCCTGTACTTTGTAAGTACTGTATTTGAAAGACCTGTGACTTGTAATACTTGACATGGGAGTCCAAAACCAACACCCCAAGGTTAAATTAATTTCTCAAAGTGTGTCTTATTGGATACAAAGGAAGGAGATACCATGGATACCCAGTTCCCTCTAAAGTCATGAGCAGCTGTGAGGATGTGCCGATCCACCTAGGCCACATTCTCTCTCTGTTGACAAACAAATTCTTAATACTTTTTACTAAAAAGAAGAAAGCCTGAATCACATGAGATTTCTCTCTATATAAATCTTTTAAGATTTGAAATTTTTTGACTCCAGTTAAACCTTCTAAGTCCTAAGATTAGGCAGCTAGAGTACATAAAAAGCTAAAAGTTATTGAAGAGAGGCTCCTCACCTCCCCTCAAAATTCTAGCATATTAGATTTTCTAATTATAGAGTAAAGGTACTATTTAAGTACTTGGCCTTTTAGTCGTAGGAGAAGTAAGAGACTAGGATAAAAGCAAATGGTTCCTGAAGGCTCTTGTTTATTTTCTTTCTGATAATATAGTCACAAGGGATTGACAAGGCTGCTCTTATTTGAGGACCCAGACACTTCACAAGTTGATTCCATTTCCATTAAGATAATTTAACTATGCCTTAAAAAAATATTCCTACTTTATAAAGCAAGGAAGATCTGTGCTCTTCCTGAGAACAAAGGGATTATCACAGTCACTTGCCATTTGAACTGTCTGTCCATGTTCACTTTTAAGTTGTATGGAAACTAATCTTCTATTACCACAGCCCACTACAACTTTGAGCCCTATAAGGAAAAGTGGATGCCTTTTAAACTTTGAACTTCTGTTTTAATAAAAATATTTGTTTTTGTTTTTTTAAAAAAAATAATAGAGTGGGAAACTGGGCAATTTTTTTTCTTTTTTCTTTTTTTTTTTTTTTTTTTGAATTAGGAGAAAACTCTGCTCTTCAACCACAAGATGATAAACAAAATGATCATCTGAGCCCTTAGGTCAACTCACTGTGTTAAAGATAAAGCAGCAAACAGGAAATACATAGCTTAAATACTAATGAATGATAGAAGAAGGATGCATGATGTCTACTAAACATTTTATCAGACACTGTGGAACACAATGAGAAGCATTTTACAATCACTACCTTATTTAATCCTTACTATGAGGTAAATACAATAATTATTACATTCAACAGATGAAGTTTTTCTCTTCGAAAGAAAAAAGTGATGTCAAATTTACCACTGTCCTTCAGCAACAGAGAGGTTCTTTTCTACTCTTCTTGTATCTGCCATACATACTCACATGCGATGTTATGACTGAACAGGTGAACAATCCTTAGACATAACTTTTCCTCAAATGTGTGGCCCAAAGTAATAGTCACCACAGTCAATATAAGGTTATCCTCTGTGTTTCCAGCACTACTTGTGTCATTAATCATCTGGTATGTTCATTAAAACACAAATTCCTGGGCAACTCAATAAATGCAGACTCAATCACCAGGAGGGCCTGGGAATCTGCATGTTTACAAGCTCCATAGTTATTGTTAGGCAAGTTAAATAATGGGAACCCCGGCCTCTACACTATTCATGCCCCATACTCTTTTTCGTACATAACACAGATATCTTGTTTATTTTTTATATGCACTACATCTTATGAGAAGAACACAAGCATACAAAAGCACTTTATGTGCTAAATATATGATGCATTTTTTTTTTCTCAAACATGTGTTTGGCACTAGAATTTCAGAGGTATTTCTTAAGTTGAAGTCATAGCATACAATAGGAAAAAGAATTATTGGGGTATGTGTGTGTGCACATGACAAGGCAGATATTGTTAATCCACCAGCCCACATATCACTAGAGATGCACACAGATCCCTTTTCATGGAATTTTACTTCCCAAACAATAGTCTTAGAATGAAGAATGGCCCTCCAGGGTTTCAAACCTGTGAAAGGAACCCAAGTTCTTTAAGACTTCAGATGAGATGAGTGTACATGGCCAAGCAAAACCTGACGATTTCCTTTTCTTCCCCCTTAACTTGGCAGGTAAATATCAAAGAAGAAAATGGTTCTAAACTTCTTAAGTATCTATCAAAAACATAAAATAGCCTATTTGTCCTAAAAGACACTTAGCATTTTTGAGTCTTACTTGATCAAATTCAACATAATAAAACATAACATAGTATAATAGCTTAGTTAGGTTAGCAAAATGCTCATTATTAAATTTTGTTTTATTTTATTTTAGATGGAGTCTTAGCTCTGTCACCAGGCTGGAGTGCAGTGGTGACATCTTGGCTCACTGCAACCTCCAACTCCCTGGTTCAAGGGATTTTCCTGCCTCAGCCTCCTGAGTAGCTGGGATTACAGGCATGCGCCACCATGCCCAGCTAATTTTTGTATTTTTAGTAGAGATGCGGTTTCAATATGTTGGCCAGGATGCTCTCAAACTCCTGACCTCAGATTATCCACCTGCCTCGGCCTCCCAAAGTGCTGGGATTACAGGCATGAGCCACCACACCCGGCCTATTGAAAATTTTTAAAGCATACCAGGGAATAAAATTATTTAACTCCTTCCCCAAGTGGGGTAAAAAGAAAGAAAAAGATACTAAGTAATTTGGTGGTATATAGATAGAACATGCCAGACAAGGTAGTAAATAGTAGGGGCTTTTTGTATATAGAAGAATGTATTTTATGATGTTATTCAACATCCACCACTTAAGTAAGACTTAATATCGAAAAAATGTGATGCAGAACTTATGTGTGTCCTACTAGATCCACACAAACTCTGCAAGGTCAAGGCCATGGCATTTACTGTGCATTTTGTCCTCACCACCACCTGTTCGTCTCTTGCCAAGTTTTCTAAGGATAATGAAAGTAGAGGAACAGAGAAGAAAAACATGCTTCTTGAATCAGATCTTTTTCTTGGAAGTTCTCCTCAGTGTGGCAATGCTGGAGGCATTTCTCCTCTAGCCATCCAGCCACTGTGAAAACGTCTTTCCTCTTCTGCTTTTTAATTTCCTGTCTTATTACAATTATTGGCTGCTTCTCCTGCAAATCACCCTGACAACAGTCTTAGCCAAGCGCAGTTGCACTGCGTATGTATTATTATATACTAACCTATTCTTTTCCAAGCTTTGTTTATTAATTTCATGCTAATTTCCCAATATGTATTAAAGATTTATTTGGGACACTTTTACATCTAAATACACACAGCTGGGAAAATCTTCCCTTCTTGAATTTCTATCATATTCTTGCAGCTAATAAGACTGCTCTCTGAACATACTAATAATAAGAACAATACAGGTGGGATCATTTTCTCATTTTCCTCAATTCTTTAACAGTTATATCTATCACAGTTTAAACTATGGGGCATTTGAAATAAAAGCAACAGGAGGTTTCCTCTGTGAGAACGGAGGCCAAAGAGTAGTAGAAGAAAGCACAGTTAAAATCTTTCAGGCCTCACTCATTTGCCCGTTACTATACACAGTATAAAAAATTCAGAAGCAATTCATTCAGGCCCCCACTGAATGAACACAGATCAACAGCACCACAGCTTTGCCACACCTCTCACACCCTTGCCAGGAAATGTCAAGCCCCTTCATCAGCTCAGCCAGAATCCAGACAGGCAGTCAGATTTTTAATGCAAATCTCCAGACACAGCTATTAGGGGTGCTCTTCCAGATATTACCAGTGTGTGGGTATCAGAAAAAAAGTGAGGAATACCTCACATGATGAGATATTGCTATTACCTAAGAACAATGGCTCTCAAACATACCATATGGAACTGGATCAAGGGATAGCTAATGGTGTCAATGTCAGGGTCTGGCATGGGGGTTGCAAGAACAACACTTTACCCAATGCTCATTTTTAGTAAGGGCCTCAAATCGAGACTTTTGGCTTTCTCCCTATAGGAAAGGAGTGTTAACTTGAAGGAAAACATGTAAACCATGCTACAGTTTGATGACCTGGTTTTGACTTTTATTTTCTCCTTTCGTGTTCTCTTCTCTTTTTTCTCTTTAACATTATCAAAGCCCCCAAAATGGAAGTGACCTGGGCTTCTCTCAGTATCTGTTAGTCCTTGATTCCTTCCGTAATTGGTCTCTATAATGACAGTATTGAGCAGATTCCTTGTCTGCATACAGCAGGTGGACTATTTTCTTGCTGTGGAGTGTTAATCTAGAACTAGCCTCCGGCAACATTATGAAGGAGGCAAAACATTCTCATGAGCAGTCTCCATTTTTGCTTTTTCTTCTGTCTTGTTGCCCCATTTTTTTCTCCTTATGCTCACTTCCATCTCTGACCCATTAAAACTTGCTCTCAGGCAAGGGCCTGACAACAGCTTTCCGTGCTCATCCAAATTTAATTTCATGTGTTGCTTAGGCCAGAGGAATGTGCACCTGAGTCTCATGTGTAAGTGAGAAAGATGTTTGTTTCCCTCTTATAATAAAGGGAGGGAATGAGTAAGAAATAGGCTGTCAACACGCATATACAAACATACACACACACACACAATACACAAATTAGAAGAGCAGATGCCAAGATGTAGGACGCCCAGCCTAAGACTGGTCAGTCTTCTATAACAAGCAGATATGAACGCATATGCACTGATGAGCTAGGTGCATGCTCAGAGAAACCAAGTGTCTTTTCAAAGATGGCTCTTCAGTGAACTGGAGAGAACTCTTCAGGGTAAAAAAAGTGCTGTGAGGGAAGCCACACACTCTGAAGTAATAAAAATCCAGTGTATAAATGATGCATGAAAGGAGAGAGGAGATATTAGGAAAAAAATCAGTTCAGAGCAAGCCTGCACATAAAACTAAGTATAACCACAGCTATTCATTTTCACACTTTTCTTCCCTGATTCTGACCATTGAAAAGCATGATCCCATCCCTTTATCTAAAGGAAAGACATTCACTTGTAGCAATTCTACAAATATCTTTATTTTCATGTAGAGCAGCAAAAAACAAAACAGAAACAGTAACAAAACAAAAACCAAAGAAGCTTACTTTGGAAGGAGATACACCCTCTCTTTGTTTCTTTCTTGGCTGTTTAGGCCAAGTAAGAAGTATACCCTGTTACTGACATAGACCTGGCTTCTCTCACTCAAAGGCTAATGAGGACAGCCTTTGAACAAAGCTTCTCCTGGAGCAATCTGCTGCCTTGCACGATGTAAAGCAAGGTAATGTGACAGAATTCGTGTTTATTGATTATGCATCTATTATATTCCAAGCTCTGTGCTGTGTGTTTTATGTGGTCTCATTGCATATGACACTGCTTTTGGTAGTTGTCTAAATATTTTACAGGTCAAGAAACTGAAGCTAGAGAGGTAAGGCATCTCATCCTTGAGCTCAGTGGTCACTCTGATGAGCCGGAGCACCTTACAGAGAATGGACGTGTGCATGTGAAGAACATCGTAATCACATATTCATGGGTTATTCACTTCCTAGTGCTACATTAACAAAGTACGACAAACTGGGTGGCTTAAAACATCAGAAATTTATTGTCTCACAACATTGGAGGCTAAAAGTTCAGAATTAAGGCCATGCTGTCTCTGAAACGAAGAGGGGAATCCTTCTTTGCCTCTTCCTAGTTTCTGATGGTTTGCTGAAAATCTAGTACTTGTTAGTCTGCAGCTGCATAACTCTAACCTCTGCCTTCACGGCATCCTCCACATAGCATTCACCTTGTGCCTCTCAGCCTTCACAGGACTATCTTTTTATAAGGATGCCAATCAGATTAGACTAGGAGCCCATCCTACTCCACTATGGCCTCATCTTAATTATATTTGCAATTACCGTATTTCCAAGAAAGGTCACATGCTAAGCTATGGAAGGTTATGATTTCAACCTAGAAACTGCATTTAGTCCCTAGGTTATTTAGTATATTTAAAACATTTCAGAAATTAATAACCAATGCATTTAAACTATCTGCAAACTATAACATTTGAAAAATCTAAGTAGTCATATTATTAAGGTTGCCCACTCCTCTATTTCTTCTTAAATTCATGCCCTCTCTGCTCTGGTCTTATACTGTATGTGTTTTAAGGCAAATTCTATGTGTATCTTAGCTTCCTGTCTCCAAGGGCATTTAGTTCGTGAATTTGCCTCCAGAAAGACTGATGTCCAAAGATGCACTGTGTCTAAAAGAAAATACACTAAATCATGGCAATATGTGGTCAGCCCAGATCAAGAGTAAGGATGAAATCTGTTAGGATTTTATGCAAATGTATGAGATTACTAATTAGAGATATATTAGAAACAATGTATAGAAAGTATTAGAAACATATTAAGAGCTATTGTTATACTTAGTTCCTGTAAAAAGAACAGATTTGACTGTCCATAAAATCTTCAAGTTTTTCTTACATATATTATTGTCGGACTGATGCTTTGTATATGAAGATGAGGTAGCAAAAAGTCTCTTGTTATGTCAACTCATCTATGAACAAACGGGAGCATGTCATGGAGTTTTAAACAGAATCTCATGAACACATTTTTCCTAATAATTAGCAACTCTTCTTAAAAATAATATATGATAGTGTATTATCATGTAGGCATAATTAGACAAGTCTGATGTGTAATTACTAGCATGTTTGATACCAACAATGACCTCATGAAATCTTTAATAGCAATTCTATACAGCAGATTAAACAAGCCTTTGAATATCTTTTTAACAGTACTAAATTTCTCCATCGATTAGATCAAGTTAAACTTCAGTTCAATTAAATTAAATTATTCCCTCATTTCTAATTGGTTAATCTACATTCAAGAGGAGGTATACTGGCATCATAATTATTTGTTCTACATAGTTTAATCCAACTGAATTCTGTTTCAATACATAGTTTGAAGTTCTCTCTTCCCTCCAGGAAATTCCTAGTCACAGTTCCAACAAAAGTCTACCCACTTCTTATTCCTCCACATCTCCCTGGGTGCTCAGCCCTAAGCAAAGGCCTCAAAAGCTAGAAAAAGGGATGAGAGAATAGAGAAGGATACGCTCTCTTCGTCTCTTACCCAGGCAGATGCCCCTTTTCCCACTCACTCTATCAAGAATTCTGAGGAAATTGGGATAGGACGATTGGCATTAACAAAACTGGAAACACAGAGTCATTTTAGGAATTAAAACAGTAACAGTGATTTTTTTTAAACCCAAGGTTTATTTAAAAAATATATACTCTTTATAAAATAAAAAACTCAAATCAATACAGAAGACTACTGAACAAAATCTAAAAGCCTCCTGTGTTTCCGCATTACGAAAAGCTGGCCACTCCTAATTTTATTTCTTCAGACATATTCCAAGAATATATGATCACATATATGAACATAGTTTTCATACACAAAAGGGAATATATTCTCCATATTCTTCTGCAACACTCTTTGAACATATCTTCAAGACAGACAGGTAGACAGATAGATAGATCAATCTTGCATTTTTTGAAAAAGTTAAACAGTATTCAATTCTATAGTTATAAAATTATTTAGCATTCCTCTTTTGATGAACATTTAAGTTCTTTCCATTTCTTTCTATTACAGACAACTTTAATAAACACCCTTGCACACCTTCCTTTGGGCACAAGTGCAAGTCTGTCTATACAATACATTTCTGGAAGGAGATGTGCTAAATAACACTTTTGCTTATGTTTAATTCTTGTGGTAAATGTCAAACTGCTTTCCTGAAAGACTGCACCAGTTTATACTTCTGGCAGTGCTGTGTTACAGCGCATGCTCCCCCACATCCTTGATAACACTGGATACCATCAAGCATCTTCATATTTTCCAATGTGATTAGGAAAAGGAAAATTTTTATATTAAAAATATCAAATTGGCCTAATAACAGTGCCCATTTATAGAGTTGCTATTCATAGGCAAACCATGTGCCTATAGAGGTTTATATCACTAGAATCATTGTGTACAAGTGATTTTATATTTTCCCCTTCTTGTTTAATCTGTGGATATTTTTGACACTACCGTATGGTATTTATTATTACAAATACTATAATAATTATTATAATGTTGCATCATAGAAACACTGAACCACTGAGTTTGAAGAGTCTTGGGAGACAGGGTTTTAGACTTAGCCCAGCAGCTGGGCAAAGAGTTCACGTCTCTCAAATACCTACTGCCCTAAGGCAGACCTCTTGGCACTGCCTCCCAGACACCCAAGTCTGCATGACCCAGAAGCCACTATGCTTCTTACCTGCAAATGAGTCAAATTAGCGACTCACTAGCTTTGTGACAGTGAACCAGTTACTCAATAACTTTTTCCTTTTTTATCCTGTAAAAGAAAGAAATAATATCTATCTCTTAAAACTGAAACAAGGATTAAATAAGAGGACGTATATAAAGTAATAAGCACAGTGGCATATACAAATGTGTAAAATTCATATTTTAATATTATTGTGATATTTTGTGGGCATGTCCACTGAGGAAAAAGATCTATTTTACAAATTCAAGACAGACAGACACTGATTGTCCTCATTCTCAAGCCTTGAACATATGATAATTTTGAGACTGGTCATCAATATGTGCCAATACCACTTCAACAACGAGACTTCTGAACATCAATCAGGAATTGTCTCTCTATGATGTTTAGAATTTCTGGGATAAAGATTGGCCAGTCCCTAAACACTCATACTTCTAAAAGACCTTTAAACTCAAACTCCCAAAAAGAAAAAGACTTCTCCAAATTCTGCACAAGATCATCCACTTACTTTGTTCACTGCGCTTTAGGAGTAGAGCTTTCCCTTGCGTAATGAACAATATATTCAGCTTTTTGTTTCCAACACTGAGTGGTGGGCTTGTCCTTGAACAGCACATATGGTACATTTGTATATGTATGTTGTTTTAAACAAAATTACCTATATGTTATAATACTGGGTAGTAACACACATGCATATGCACCCATCCTTAAGCTGCTGTCTGTATTGTTCATTTATTGGATGTACAAATTCTTTTGCCCCAAAGATAGGATTATTTGCATGCTGAAACTATCTCAGCTTTTCTGTTTTAATCCTATCACTCCCGAGCTCCATTCTACCTGGCCCTTCACGGCTTCCTGAGGGCTATCACTTTTTCATGTCTTTTTACTTGTCACCAAGCTACCCCTTCTGTCTTGAATGATTTCATTCTCCCCACACAACCACTCACTTATCAAATACCTGTTCATCCCTCAAGGCCCAACTGAAACATCTCTTCTACCCCTTAATCCTTATTCCTCCTTTTTTCATTCCCATAACACTCTGTATATGTCTCAACTCAGCTCTAGATGTATGTATCTTATTTGTGTATCTGTCCCCATCCAATAGGATTATATACTTCTTGATAACATATACCTCTAATGTGGTTTTCAAATCTTCTATCTCCAAGACTTTACATATCAACAGTCATATATAGTGTTTCCACTCACATGTGCTATTCATATAAAAATTTATCTGCAGCCTACAGCAAGCACAGAAAAATCTGCAACATCAACAGAGGATTTGTTTTGTTATCTTGATTTTGTGTCACTTTTATATATTTCAAGTTACAAATTGATTTCCCCAATGGCCAGAGACGCGGAGATTTGAAAGAGCAAACCAAATACCTTTTGTCTAAAAGCATATGGGCTCAGTGGTGTTGACAGCTTAATATATAAGGCTGTCAACGGCTCAGTGGTGTTGACAGCTTAATATATAAGGCGGCCGGGCGCGGTGGCTCAAGCCTGTAATCCCAGCACTTTGGGAGGCCGAGACGGGAGGATCACGAGGTCAGGAGATCGAGACCATCCTGGCTAACACGGTGAAACCCCGTCTCTACTAAAAAAAAATACAAAAAACTAGCCGGGCGAGGTGGCGGGCACCTGTAGTCCCAGCTACTCGGGAGGCTGAGGCAGGAGAATGGCGTAAAACCCGGGAGGCGGAGCTTGCAGTGAGCTGAGATCCGGCCACTGCGCTCCAGCCTGGGCCACAGAGCGAGACTCCATCTCAAAACAAACAAACAAACAAACAAACAAACAAACTATATATATATATATAATATATATATATATGAGGCATGAG
>NW_016805609.1:2473183-2495903 GCF_001698545.2 Rhinopithecus bieti
TATATATATATATAATATATATATATATATATGAGGCATGAGCAGATCTATGTCACTTCACACAGCTGCGCAATGTAGGCAAGGCAGCAGTGATACTATTATCCCCATTTGAGTTGAGATCCACAAGTATCTAACACACTGAACAAAGCAGGTCAGTCCATCTGTTTTTAAAGAACTTGTACAAATACCTAGGTAAATAATAAGCATTAAATTGATATTTGCCGAGTGAATACTAGCCCTTTTATATCAATTAAAACTCCCATTAATATCCAAATATCATATTAAAACTTTTGCTACAGAGATTTAGTGCAATTAGTTTAATGACAACAATCTTTTCCCACATCCAATAATTTTATTTATAAAATATCTGAAAACATAGAAGCCTTTCAGATATCTAGGGCTTCTCTATAATGAGGGATGGGCAGGATGATTAAGAGTGGGATAAAGGAAATGTTTAATTTTGTATAAACACTTCAAAAAACTCTTTAGGATCATGTTATAAATTGCCTAAATTCATGTAGTACCTTTCTTCTTAAAATAGGGTCTCCACATCTTCCTAAAAACAGAAAACTATGATACAACTTATTCCAGGATGTCAAGCATCATTAGCCAACTGAATGCCATGTCCTCTGTTCTAATCCAGCTATTACATAACCACTCTGATCATGATATTCACCTGGGCAATGTCCTGTAAGGACTCTACGACTTAAAGAATGTGTTCAAATTCCTAGACCAGCAATGAAGGCCATTCACACGTTGCCTGCAAACCAAACACTCTAGTGAAATCTCCTTCTGTTTCACTAGCCATAAGCTTCAATCCAAGCAAAACAATCTTCATTTTCTCAGCATTTACTATATAAACACCAGACACTGTTTAATAGTTTAGACATATTTTCCCATGTATTCCTTACCACAGCCCCCACCCCCACCAGGGAGTCATTGTCTTAGATTTAGAAATAAGGAAAGTCAAATGATACTGTAACTTTCCTAAGGCCACACACCCTGAAAATAATGTAGCCAGAATTTGAATACTGATTCCAAGCCCTCTTCAACATAAAGCTGTACTGAATGGGTATGTAATTTCTGACCATCTCTTCTCTATCCTCGTGGCCAACGTGGTGCTGGGTACATAGCAGACACTGTAAATTTTTAATAAAACAAGACTCTGTGTCATTGTTTGTTGGTTTTTTGTCTATAAAGACAAAGGCTGCCCACCTTTCTTTCAAACACCTTTTCAAGTTCACTTTCTTCCACAATGCTTTCCATAGCTAACCTCTCCAGCTCACTTCCATTTCTCCCTAGCTCATGGTCTGTGCTAGAAGCTTGCAACTAATGCTCTACTTCCTTGCAACACTTATGTATTTGTCGTCCTTATTTTTCATTTATTTTTGCTCATATGGTCTCATTAATCCTTAAACTTTGAGTTCTTTATACCACCCAAATGTCTGGACCCCAGTGACAGCCAATTTAAGCACTTCTGTACTAGACTGCCCTATACTTCTCTGCCAGCCTAAGATAAAAACATTTTTTAAGCATTGCTCTTTTGTCAATTTGGAACAGTTCTTTTTAAAATATAGACTTTTTTTCTCACTGTGGAGCAAATTATTATAACTTTAATCTGTACAGAGTCCCTTAAGAAACAACAGAACAGCATTTTTTTTAAAACCCACCACTTCATCAAGGATCAGAAAACTGAAGTGTAACTTTCAGCCGCTGGTAGCCTCTGCTTCAGGGTGATGTCTTATCTGTGAGGTGAATTACCTTTGCCCTCCTGACCTGGAGAGTGAAGGGGGAGGTAACTATCTGCTTTACTCCCTCACATGGCACTAAATGGAACATTCTAATAAACTTGTTACTTTCTTGCTCTGCTTTTGTGGTCTTCAACTAAAGGAAGCAAAATGTATCTCATATACAGTAACCTTTACGTCTGAGCTTAAAGATGACAGTGGCTTAAATCCTTATGTAAATATATTATAGCAAAAGCACATATTGAATAAGACACCCAAAGGATATCACTGTGATACTTGCTATTATATAGCATTTTCTTCCAAATCTAGGCTTTTGAAGAGGGGAGATTTGGGAATTTGGATCCGTTAAAGAATCTAAGCCTGAGAAGAGAGTTTGAATGAATAAGAGAGAGTAAAGTCATGAGAATTATGAAAAGGCATGAAGTTTTGCTCTCTGAAAGCAATTTGGCAATCTAAGGGTCGAGATTAAGGACACTAATAAATGAGTAAACATTTTTTAAGGGAATTTATGACAGAATTGCATGTGTTATCTTTTGACATTTTGATAACAGTCATCCTAAAAGAGATGAGCTGATATCTCATTGTGGTTTTTATTTGCATTTCCCTGATGATTAGTGATGTTGAGCATGTTTTCACATACTTGTTGGCTATTTGTATGCCTTCTTTGGAAAAGTGATTATTCATGTTCTTTGCCCATTTTTTAATTGAGTTATTTTATTTTGCTATTTAGTCGTGTGACTTCCTTCAATATTTTGAATATTAACCCCTTATCAGATATACGGCTTGCAAATATTTTCTCCCATTGTCTAGGTTGCCTTTTTATTCTGTTGTTTCTTTTGCTATGCATGAACTTTTTAGGTTGATGTAGTCCCAATTGTTTATTTTTGCTTCGGGCTTTTAGTGTCATACCCAAAAAACTCATTGCCAAGATCATTGCTGTAGAACTTTCCCCCTATGTTTTCTTCTAGTGGTTTTAGATGGACATATTAATTAGCTTGATTGTGGTAATTTCACAGTGGATAAATATGCTGAGACATCATGTTGTCAAATACATATCATTTTTGTCAATTAAATCTCAATAAAGCTGAAAGGAAATGAATTGTGTATATATGGTGTATGTGTAACTTTAGCTTTAAATTATCTTTAAGGAGATGATATTAATGGCTATTTAAAAGCCATCTATGACCCTAGAGACATCTCCCCAAAGGTGACAGGAAATTACTTTGGATTTTATCATGAATCTACTCAATTTTCAAAAGTCTTTCCTTCATCCCATTTTCTCTATAATCGCATGGAATCATTTCCCTCTCTAATTTCTCCCATGTGGTCATCACTTCCTTTCACTCCCTGATCTGCTTCTCAGTCCATTTAACGTCTTCCATCTCCTTGACTCTCCTGTAAACATTTGAAAAAGTCACTCGTGTCCTGTGGGACTCCACTCAGTATTTGATACTGTTGCTCATCCTCTTTTCATAAATCTCATGACTTTACGCTCTCCTATTCAAACTCTCTTCTCAAGCTTGATTCTTTAATGAATTCAGATTCCCAAATCTCCTATTTCTCATTCTCCTATTTCTCATCCTCCTCTTTCTCTACCGGCACCCCCTAAAATATCGATTTTCCCCTATTCAATTCAAATGACACTATCATGCTGCTAACTCCCTTTATATCTCCAACCCTCAACTTCCTATCAGTCTCTGAAACTGAAATTTAAATTATCTATTAAATCTGTCCACAAAACCTTACTATTACCTCAAACTCTCTAAGTCCAAAACAAAACACAAAATTGTCCTTTTTGTTCTCCAAACTTAACATTTTTATTCTCTTGTATTACCTGAGTCAGTGGATGATGTTGCCATCCACTGGATTCCACGTAAGAAATCTAAACTGCAGAAAAGCAGTGTGGACTATAGAAAATGCACTACTCATAAGTGGTTTGATATTGACAAATCACTTCCTGTAACTGGAGTTCAATTCCCTATTATTATAAGGTTCTGTGTGTATCTCACATTTTTGTCATTCATTAAAACACCAATTAATGATCACTCAGTGTGCATCCAAACCACCAAAGTGAGGTAAAGTTAAAATAAATATGCATACACATACATAAATTTTAAAATGAAAATAATCCTTTTACAAGTGTAAGTGATGTTGAAATTTGTTTTACATTGTTTTACATGACACTGCTTCTAATTTTTGTAATCTGTCACCATAATGGGTGGTTTGAATCAGATTCCCTCCATTCCCACCCTTTTCTACTAAATTAGGAAATCCAATTTACAATTATAGATCACTGGAATTTTTATTTAGTGTTTGATGGCTCTTTCTAATAGTTTAGGGTTTCTCTTGGGAAGAGGTAAGTGTGTTCATACGTGGGAGGAAGAGTGACATAGGTATATGACAACCAGGAGAAATGATTGTGGCAGAGACTATGTGTTCCATAAACCCTGTTTCCTCTTCTTCCCTGATACAAAGCTAGACTATGTTTCCTAACTTCCCTTTAAGTTAGGTGTGGCCCTGTTGCTGAATTTTAGCCAATAGAACTGGGCAAAAGAATGCATTCCACTTCTGGATCCAGTTGGTCCATGAAAGCTGCCACAGGTGATCCAGCTGGAGTCCCCAAAGTGAACCTGGGCATCATAACAAGATGACTGTAAAACTAGAAGATGGAAAGAGACTGGGTCCCTGAATCACTGTCTGTGGGAGAGCCGCCCAACCAGGAATATACTGAACTCTGATGCAAGTGAGAGGTAAATTCCTACTGTGTGAAATCACTGAATTTACCTGCCACAGCACCAAACGTTACCTTAAATAATACACATGCATTGGAAAAGATTTTTTAGCCATAAACAACTGGTTGCACTACAGTATTAAAAGTATACTCTACCATCAGAAGTATGGAACAGTTATTAAAAAAAAAAAAAAAGGAAAAGAAGAAGAAAACCTTTCATTTCAATTAGATCTAAGAACTTAGCTACACTCAAAAAAAAAAATCATATGTTACCAAAATCTATACAACAAAAACACCAAGAATAATCACTTTGAAACAGTTTCTAAGTAAGTCCTTAAGGATCGTGACATACATATCACCGAAACAGTGACACAGCATCTCTCATTTCATTAAGTATAAAGAAGCAATTTAGATCATCTCATTAAAGAATATTGTTTTAACCTTGAGAGACAACCTAGGAAATACCATTCTGGACATAGAAATTGGTACAAATTTCATGACGAAGATACCAAGATCAATTGCAGCAAAAGCAAAACCTAATAAATGGAATCTAATTTAACTGGAGAGCTTCTGCACAGCAAAATAAACTGTCAACAGAATGAACAGACAACCCACAGAATGGGAGAACATTTTTGCAAATTACGCATCTGACAAAGGTCTAATATCTAGCATCTACAAGGAACTTAAACAAACTTACAAGAAAAAAAAAAAACCATAAAAAAGCAGGCAGAGAACGTGAACAGACAATCTTCCAAAGAAGACATATATGCGACCAACAAGCATATGAAGAAAAGCTCCATATCGCTGTAAGATACCATCTCATACCAGTCAAAATGGCTATTATTAAAATGTCAAAAAATAACAGGTGCCGGTGAAGTTGTTAAGAATAGAAAACATGTATACACTGTTGGTGGGAGTATAAATTAGTTCAATCATTATAGAATACAGTGTGGAGACTCCTCAAAGAGCTAAAAATAGAACTACCATTCAACCCAGCAATCCCATTACCAGGTATGTATCCAAATGAATATAAGTTGTTCTATCATAGTGATACATGCACGAATATGTTCACTGTAGCACTATTCACAATAGCAAAGACATGGAATCAACCTAAACGCCCATCAGTGGAAGACTGGGATAAGAAAATGTGATACATATACACCATGGAATACTATCCAGTCATAAAAAAGAATGAGATCATGTCCTTTGCAGAAACACAGATAGAGCTAAGGGCCATTATCCTCAGCAAGCTAACACAGGAACAGAAAACCAAATACCGCATGTTCTCACTGACAAGTGGGAGCCAAATTATTAGAACACATGGACACAAAGAGGGGAACACCACACACTGGGGTCTACCGGAAGTTGCAGAGGAGCCACCCTTTGGAGGGGGGAGAGAAGCACAAAAAATAAGTATTGGGTACTAGACTTAGTACCTGGGTGATGAAATAATCTGTACATCAAACCTCTGTGACATGAGTTTACTCATATAACAAACTTGCACATGTACTCCTAGTGTTTTGTACTTATTTGCTCTACTTGTGGTATATTTATTTGATTTCCCAATCTCTGGGTCTTAATTGTTTTTATTTTTTAATTTATTTCTGATAGTATTGAAATCATGACCCAAAAAAGTCACTCACATTCAATCACGAAATTCATTTTTTTTATTTGGATTTTATCATGAATCTACTCAATTTTCAAAAGTCTTCCCTTCATCCCATTTTTAAAATTCTATTTATCTTTATTGTCCTCTGGTCCATGTCCATGTGCATATTCAATATTTGCATATCTACCTTAACATCATGGAGTCTAATATCTGCATTTTCCATTATCATGATCCTGTGTATTTTGCCACATTTCCTACTTCTTCCCTGTGAATTGATCTGTTCTGCTTCTCTCCGCTCTCCTCCATCTCTGACCCCAAGCATCCTCCAGTGTTTCTTTTTCTAATTGACACCTGGCAGCTAACTTCCTGTTAAACTAAATTCAGATCTAATAACAGGGAACTTCTTTTTCTTTCCTTTAAATGTTATTTGGCAGCACTTGTAGGACTTATATGTGTTTCCAAAGAAAACTAGGATATGAACAGGATTTCGAGCCATTGTTTACGAATGCAGTTGCTTCTACACAAAACTTTTGCTCTAAAGCAGGATGGAGTATAAGCCGGGCCTTTCTGTACCCCTCACAAGAGGCCTTAGTCACTAATGTTTTAATAGGACCTTTTTAGAGTTCTGTGAAATGGACTTCATAGGCAGAATAGGAGAAATTTCATGTTATTACTTTTAAAACCTCCTGCCTTTTGGTTTGTGTTTATTTTGAGCCTCTTTCTAGGTATGGAGTGGCAGGTACAGAGAAACCTCATGGGAAGACTAATGGGCCCAGGTACTCGGACAATGCAGGATGGTATGTCAATTGGTAAACTTCAGTCTTCCTCATTGTAACATTTTAGCGAAGCATAATTTTTAAGAGCTCAGCCTCTGGAGCCAAGTTACACAGGTCTGAATGCCAACTATGTCACTTATAAAACCCTTTGCTCATCTGTACCCTTATCAGTAAGCTGAACCTAACAGTACAGCTTACCTCATGGAGGTGTTAGAAGGATTAAATGAGAAAACTTACATTAGTAGCTTACCCTGCTATGTCGCAGGGTATTAGAAAAAATGTCTTTTAAACAGCATTATAAATATTGAATAATAACTTTCCTTTAGCAAAAGAGAAGTCCCCAGATTGGTAAATAATACTATAGCATTCCCACAGCACTGACTGTATGAAAACAATGCCAATTACTGAAAGCCAGGTTGCAAATGGATGGCCTGCAGTTTGGCTCCTGGAAGTGTTTGGTTTGGCCAGCATACATTTGTATCTGGTTCTGCTATTCTGGTTTACACCAACTGATACTCACTGTCCAAGGAAGATCTAGTTCCAGAGAAACAGACAAGCTTTTGAATAAGACAGAGCTGGTTAGATTGCTGGTTTTACCCCTTATAATGTCACCTTGGGCATGTTTACTAACTTTTCTGTGCTTCATTCTCCCTTATCTGCCTCTCTGGAAAATATCCCTTTCACAGGACCATTGTGCCTGGCTCACAATGCATATTCAATATTAGTGTTACCTCTTTTTCCCTCTTAACATGTAAGTTGTAATCAAATCTACTGTGCTTAATTTTGCACTAAAACACAATAGATATACAGCCCAGTCTGTTTTAAGCTTTCATTTGCTCACTTGTTTATTTAGCCAAAAATATGTCTTCAAGGCCCAATAGGGGATGGGTAAAACTGAGAAATGATATTAGAAAGAATAACTTTGGAGACTGTCTGTGTTGAAGTCCCAGTTATGCTACTGACTGGCTGTGTGACCTTAGGCATGTAACTTGACCTCTCTGTGTCTGAATTTCCTCATCTATAAAATGATGATTACAGTTATATCTACCTCTTAGAGTTGTTGTGAGGATTAAATGATTTAATACACATGGTACTCTGTACAGTACCCGGCACAGTATGGGAGTTTATACAAGTATTGGCTGTCATCATTCTTCCACCTTCTCTTCCTCCTCCCCTCCTTTTCTGCTTCTCCTCCTCCTCCATCGCCATCATCGTCATCATCATCATCTTCCAATTCAGTGCCACATATCGTAGTAAAAATGAAAGTAATCTCATTTGAAAGATCGAATGTTAAAGAAGGAACAAGAATGATTATTTCTATGAAATAAGTACTATTTTTACTCTCAAAACTTCAAAAAACAGCTTCTTATTCAGCCTAAAATGAATTTAACACAATCTACTCTAAACTTGTTTGAGTTTTAAGAGTGCCAATGCCTAGGTGTGCTTCTTTTACCTAGTGGGGTACAGAGTACGTAAGAAGGAATGGACCTGGGAGGGAGGGTTAAGGAGATGAAATGGCATCCATGCCAAGTTTGTTGGCCAAACACTTTTTGAATATAAGTATGTACAATACTGTGTGAAGTGTTAAAACACATTAGGGGTAGTTTGAGGACACAGACAAAATAAAAGTTATACTAATGATACACTTTCCTAAAAACATATGCTGATACATTTTGAATTATCTACTACATAGGAAGATATCAGCTCAAGAAGTAATTACTCATTCTTCCCACATTTACATTTTGTGTAGTGTGGAAAGTGAGTCATTCACACAAATTAATAAACGTTTCTGGACTGAGACTGTCATCAGAATGAGCAAATTGAACTGTCTACTGACAGTTTCCATGAGAAATGACGTAAATCCCTGTGTTTGCACACTGTGATTTCAGCACAAATGAAAGTGTGAAAGAGTCACCTCAGAGGAAGAAAATAAGCAGATGAAACTCTGGCTCTTATTCCGAAAACACTCTACAAAAATTTTAAAGGAAAAGAGAGTTTTAAGATGAGAAATATTAGGTGACTTGGTTAAAAAGCAAGCTTATCAAGTAAGGAAAATATATAGATTTGCATGTGTCTTTACAGTAGAATGATTTATAATCCTTTGGGTGTATACCCAGTAATGGGATTGCTGGGTCAAATGTATTTCTGGTTCTAGATCCTTGAGGAATCGCCACACTGTCTTCCACAATGGTTGAACTAACTAATTTACACTCCCACCAACAGTGTAAAAGCGTTCCTATTTCTCCACATCCTCTCCAGCATCTGTTGTTTCCTGACATTTTAGTGATCGCCATTCTAACTGGCGTGAGATGGTATCTCATTGTGGTTTTGATTTGCATTTCTCTAATAACCAGAGATCAGATTTTTTTCACACGTTTGCTGGCCACATAAATGTCTTCTTTTGAAAAGTTTCTGTTCATATCCTTCACCCACTTTTTGATAGGGTTGTTTTTTTTCTTGTAAATTTAAGTTCTTTGTAGATTCTGGATATTAGCCCTTTGTGAGATGGATAGATTGCAAAAATTTTCTCCCATTCTGTAGGCTGCCTGTTCACTCAGATGATAGTTTCNGGATTGCTGGGTCAAATGTATTTCTGGTTCTACATCCTTGAGGAATCGCCACACTGTCTTCCACAATGGTTGAACTAACTAATTTACACTCCCACCAACAGTGTAAAAGCGTTCCTATTTCTCCACATCCTCTCCAGCATCTGTTGTTTCCTGACATTTTAGTGATCGCCATTCTAACTGGCGTGAGATGGTATCTCATTGTGGTTTTGATTTGCATTTCTCTAATAACCAGAGATCAGATTTTTTTCACACGTTTGCTGGCCACATAAATGTCTTCTTTTGAAAAGTTTCTGTTCATATCCTTCACCCACTTTTGATAGGGTTGTTTTTTTTCTTGTAAATTTAAGTTCTTTGTAGATTCTGGATATTAGCCCTTTGTGAGATGGATAGATTGCAAAAATTTTCTCCCATTCTGTAGGCTGCCTGTTCACTCAGATGATAGTTTCTTTTGCTATGCAGAAGTTTTTCAGTTTAATTAGATCCCATTTGTCAATTTTAGCTTGTGTTGCCATTGCTTTTGATGTTTTAGTCATGAAGTCTTTACCCATAACTATGTCCTGATGGTATTGTCTAGGTTTTCTTATATGATTTTTATGGTTGTAGGTCTTACATTGAAGTCTTTAATACATCTTGAGTTAATTTTTATATAAGGTGCAAGGAAGGGGTCCAGTTTCAGTTTTCTGCATATGGCTATCCAGTTTTCCCAACACCATTTATTAACTAGGGAATCATTTCCCCTTGCTTGTTTTGCAAAATGCTTTGCAGAAGAAAAATGACTTAAAATGTACCAAACAATTTCTCTGATTTACATCAAGGACTAATTCATGAACCTAAAGCTACCTTAGACAGTTCTCATGGGATGTTCTTTTTATCAGTAGTTGAGTTGGGTGCAGAAGCTAAGCAAGGAGGCTGAAGGCGTAGCTTCCAGTATAAAATAAAGTGTTAATTTTAAAAATCCAGCTGTTTATCACAATACTATACATCTGGTAACTGAGATTAGGATGAAATTGCTTTTCCTTAAAATTTTATAAATCAAACAGCCAGTTTCTATAAAATTCATTTTCTTAAATAAAAGGATTAAGACACCATAAAACACCATGCTGCTAACAATGACAGACCTCATTTCTGAGATAAATAATACATCTGTTACATATTTCATCATTTTAAATGAGAAAATACATTTAATTTAAAATAATTATGCTCAATTTTTTCATAAAAGTTATTTCTCACTGTAATTCCTAGTCATATTTAAATTTCTAATTTAACTCTACCAAAGATATAATTTAAATGTCATTGATGATCACTGTATAACAAAGTGATAGCCAAGTTCACAAACCAAAATTAAAGAACATCTTGAGATCTTTGATAGTGTGTCCCACTAAATTGGTCATTATCTCCTAAAGTGATTTTTGGCACAAGAGATAAATGTGATATCCAGAATGCATCTTGTAACAGATATCGCATATCATTTGGCTAATTCATCAGTGGGACATTTGGCATTACATAATACAGTACTATAAATTCTCCACACAGTAATGAATAATGTAATTACACAAACTCTTTGAATCAGATATTGTTCAAAATGAAGATGAACTTTAAAGTATTTCTGAATATGTCACATAAAACCAGTTGGTCTTTTTAATGCTTTTCAACAGATCTTCCTTGCCCTTTTGAAAAATCAATATAAAAGAACATAGAGAATTGCTACATTTCAATCTCTTTTATTTTTATCCTTGGCCCCTTACAGCTTAACTTCACTTTTATTTTTTCCTTAACTGCTCTAAATTATGCTGAGCTATTCTTTGATGAGAATTGTTTCCTTGTCCCCCAAATCCTTCTTAGTTCTACAGTTAACCCCTAGAGTGACACATCCTCCATTATAGGAGCAAGGAAGGAGAGAAGGAGCTGACAGAGAAGGGCCAGAATTATTTCAATTCTGTTTAGTTTTGTTCTTCCATCTCCAGCCCTGGAGGGGAAGAAGAAAGAGAACTGGAAAAGAAAATTAACATTATCCAGGTGTTTTGCCAAAGAACAGGGTAAACAGAACACTGTTTTACCTATTCATCTGTATTTTTATCTGGCATACCTGACTGATAACAATTGACACTCATCTTAGCTGGAACTGACCACTAAGTAACTGCAAAACGGTACTTCTAGAGTAAAGGGAACAGCAAGAGTACAACTAGCTGCAGTTTTAAATTCTATTTTGAGCAAAACATTCACAAAAAATATCAATAATTTAGGTACTGAAAAGTTTTTGAAACAATGAGTGAAATACTAGACTTTCATCCTTTACCCAAAAAAACAGGAATATAAGTCAATGGAAAATATTCCTGCAGTGGAACATTTACAACCAGTTGTTGGTGTTGGTATTGTTAAGAATAAACAGTTCAAATTGCTCTGCCAAGGCCAAGTTTGGTTTGTGTTAATTAACACTGACTATTTGTGAGACCAGCTTCCAAGAGTTTATTTAGATCTTTGAAGTCAATCAAAATAAAACAGCCTACTTATGTTATTGTAATCAACATTTAGAAACAGAGAAGAATATGAAAGTTCCCTAAATTCATTAAAAGTAGTGCTATTAACATGAGAATGGTTCTGGCGGCCAAAATATCATCTCTAAATAATGGTATCATATCTGCTAAACTGTATACTATAATTCTCCCTTTTGTTGTCTCACTTTTCAAGTTAAAAATTGAGATGGTCAGGGACACATAAACATAAATGTAACCTTCTGTGCTTTTAAAATTATGAAGTTTTATCACATATTTTGAAAAACTAGAACCTAAAACATCTCCAGTTGCACAAACCTCACAACTTTAATAGCAGTCCATGCAACTATTTACTTGTGATGAACTTAAGTGAACAGTAAAGTCTTAGCCCATCAGGACACAATGTAAATCATGAGACTTTAATCACTTTAATTATTCATATGCCATAGCTAGAAATGGAATTCTGGCCAATGGGAGAATGGGAAAGAGTAATTAGCAAATAGATGCCTCATTTATATTATGTACCATAATTGCTAAAACTGCTGGCTTTTAAGGAATAAGCTTTTCACTTCTATATGAGGAAGTGAATGTGTGCTGGCATTTTATAAGTAAAATGATTTCTTAAATCTTAACACTCAGAGGAGGAAACCAATTCCAAAAATGATTTTATGAGTTAAAACATAAAACCAAAGAAAGGAGCTTTACATGAAAAATGGAAGGAGGTGGGAGAGAGGCAATGAGAGGGTGGGGGCAGGAGCCAGTGGGGGGGATTGGGGAGGGAGGAGGGGAGAGGGGTGAGAGAGAGAAGAGAGAGAGAGAGAGAGAGAGAGAGAGAGAGAGAAGACAGAGAGAGAGAGACAGAGAGAGACTGACTGACTTGTTTTCTTCTCTGTCAAATCAATTGGACCAAAAGGAAACAAAAATTTCCAAGTCATCTCAAACAAAACAATACCAGGTATTGGAGCCTATCTTATTTCCTCTGCAACATCTGCCAAATATTGACACACCAAAAACAGCAGTAAGCTTGGCAAAATTTGAGAGAGAGGCAAAAGGCACTTCTGATCGAGACAGAGGGGAAGTATCTGTGGCAGGCGCTGCAAACTACTGCCCACAGACCAAATCCAGCCTGCTGCCTCTTTTTGTCCAGTCCATGAGCTAAGACTGGTTTTACATTATTAAATAGTTGGAAAAACTCAAAAGAAGAATGTTTCACGGTACATGAAAATTATATGACATTTAAATGTCAATGACCATCAATAAAGTTTTATTGGAATACAGCCATGCTCATTCATTTACATTTTGTCTATGGCTGCTTTTACTTTATAATGGCAGAACTGAGACCTTGTAGCAGAGACCACATGGCACAAAAAGCCTAAAATCCTTCCTAGCTGGGCTAGTCCTCTACAGACAAAGTTTGCCAACTTCTACTTTAGGGAATCCCAAGGGTACATTTCCCAGGACAAGGGTCCCCAACCCCACCTCCCCCGTTACGAACTGGGCTGCACAGCAGGAGGTGAGTGACAGGGGACCCAGAGGAACTTCCCCCGTATTTACAGCCACTCCCCATGGCTTGCATTACTGCCTAAGCTCCGCCTCTATTAGATCAGCTGCAGCATTAGGTTCTCATAGAAGCAGGAACGCTTTTGTGAACCATACATGTGAGGGATCTAGGTTGCACGCTCTTTATGAGTATCTAACGCCTGGTGATCTGTCACTGTCTCCTATCACCCCCAGATGGGGCTGCCTAGTTGCAGGAAAACAAGCTCAGGCCTCTCACTGATTCTACATTTTGGTGAGTTGCATAATTATTTCATTATATATACAATGTTATAATAGAAATAAAGTATACCATACATGTAATGCACTTGAATCATCTTTAGAACATCCCTGAACCACTCCCTGGTCTGTGGAAAAACTATCTTCCACGAAACCGGTCCCTGGTGCACAAAAGGTCAAGGACCACTGCCCTGGAGCATTTCTCAGTCCTATACTGACTCCCTCTGGTACCCTTCCTTATTTCCAAGAGGCCCCAGAGTTTTGACCCATTTAAAGTTCCTTTGTAAAAAGTTCTTTTTCCTAACCACCTCAAGAGTAGGATACAGTTGCCCAAGAACAGGATATTGTTGCTCTCTACACAGTTGGCACATGGACTTTGTCTTCATGTGCTCTGGCTGCTATCACAAAACACCACGAATTGGATGGCTTACACAATAGAAATCTGCTTCTCACCATTCTGGGGGATGAAAAGGGAAAGTCTAAGGTTAAGGTGCAAGCCAATTCAGTTTCTGGAGAGGGTTCTCTTCCTGCTTTCTAGAGGGCCATCTTCTGGCTGTGTTCTCACATGGCAGAGACAGAGAGAGCATGAGAGAGCGTAAGAGGGCACACACTCTGGTGTCTCTTCATTTTCTTAAGAGGGCACCAGTTCAATTGGATTAGGGCTTCACCCTATGACCTCATTTAACTTTTATCACCTCCTGCATGCCCTATTTCCAAATACAGTCACATTGAGGGCTAGGGCTTGAGCATATGAATTTTGGGGGAACATAATCGTTCTCTGGCAGATCTTTTCTTTTTGAGGGTGTTGCTTCTATTCATGATTAGAAATCAGACAGGTAGAAAAAAAAAATACAGTGCATTCAAGCTAGTCGCAGCTTTCCAAAGCCTTGCAGGAATCTCAGTCATTAACCTTGATCTGTAAGCCTTGACTCTTTCTCAATGGTACCAAGAAGGTTCACTGACATTCTGCTTCCTTTTTCTATTCCAGAAGGTACAATCCTTTGAAATGCATTCTGTCGTTCATTTGTTACTGTTCTCTTATATGATTGTTTGTGTGTGTGTGTGTGTGTGTGTGTGCGCGCGCGCACGCGTGTTTAATAGGAAGAGTAGCAGCTTTCCCCATGGGTCCTGTACTAAAGACAGTCATGACAATTGAAAGTTTCAGTGTCCCATGTATTTGTTTCCTAGGGCTGTGTAACAAAATGCCACATATTAGGTGACTTAAAACCATAGAAATTTATTGCCTCATAGTTTGAGAAGCTAGAATTCCAAGATCAAGGTATTGTTGGGAGGACTGATTCCTTCTGAAGGCTGTTTGAGAGAATCTGTCCTGGGTTTCTCTACTATCTTCTGGTGATGTGCTGGCAATCTTTGGCATGCTTTGGCTTGCAGAAGTATCACCTTGATTTCTGCCTTCACATGGCATTCTCCCTATACGTGTGTCTATGTTCAAATTTGTCCTTTTTTATAAGAACATCAGTTACTGGAATTAAGGGCCCATTCTACTTCAGTGTGACCTCATCATTTTTACTTCACTCATTATATCTGCAATGATCCTATTTCCAAATAAGGTCACATTCTGAGGTACTGTGGGTTAGGACTTCTTTTTGGGAGACACACTTCAACCCTTAACATCCTTTATATAGAATATAGCTTGAAAGCCCATTTTATAAACTTACATTTGTGAACCATAGATCTTCAATTGTAATGGATTCTACAAGGCCCCAAGCTGTTGGGGTAGGTTTGAGAGCGTAGCCAAGAAGACAGAGAGGTGGAGCTCATCCTCTGCCTCCATGCTTCAGCCTGAACAGAGCTGATTTCGTACGTTATTTTTGTTTTGTTTTGTTCGTTTTCTTGAGAAAGGGTATCACCCTGTTGCTCAGGCTGGAGTACAGTGACATGATCATGGCTCACAGCAGCCTCAACCTCCCGGGCTCAAGCCATCCTCCCATCTCTGCCTGCTGAATAGCTGGGACTGTAAGTGTGCACCACCAGTCCACATAATTTTTATCTTTTGTAGAGACTCACTACATTGTCCAGGCTTGTGATTTCATGTTCCTTATATTGAGGTTCAGTGCAATGTTTGGTTTTAATTTAGACTCCTGACTAAAACAAAATACAAAGAATCAGTGTATTATTAGTGTTTCCTTGAGTTTGTTAATAAGTATTATATGAAAAAGAAGCCTCTAAGGGAATATACTGAGTCAAATAATATATTTATTTTTAATCAGATGTATAAGACCAGAGTGTTTTATGGTTGAATATACAGATGAGATGTCCACAAATGTTTTCTCTAAATGACCAGCTAGGAAATATTTAAGCTTTACAGGCCATACAATCTCTGTTGCAACTATTCCACTATGGCACTGCAGCAGAATGTAGCCATAGATAATATGCATAGGAACGAGTGTGGCCATGTTTCAATAAAATTTTCCTTGAAGATACTAAAATTTAAATTTCATATAATTTTCACGTGTTACTAAATATTACTCTCCGTTTGATTTTTTTTCAATCATTAAAAAACATTTTAAATACCATCTCCAGTGTGTGGGCTCTAAAAAACAGCAGGCTAGATTTTGCCTAGGGCCTTAGTTAGCCAATGCTTGTACTAAACATTTGGCTTTAATTCTTTCCTTGGTTTATCATGTTTAAGCTTATAACAAATAAGTTTTAAAACATTTTACAGCCTTGTGAATGATATCATAAAATAGCAATACTATGTGTTTGTTTTTACCTCTTTTTAAGGGAAGAGATACGACAGAAATGGAAAACATTCAGTTCTTTTACTTTATAGTCTGGAATATCATAAATAGCAATCCTATGTTTTGTTTTGTTTCTTTTTTTTTTTTGGGGGGGGGATACCTTCATCTTTTAAAAAAAAGAGATATGACAGGAAAACATTATTTAGCATATTAGGAGGTGGTGATGTTCTCAACAGATTGCTACAAAGATCTCCAACTTTCAAATTCTGACCAGGCAGCTAAGACATGGCCCTTAAATTCCATTAGGTCTATAATTATTTCTTGTATAAATAAATGATATCATCCATTGACTTTTAAAAAGTCAAGAATAACCTATTTTTTTCCTGGTACAACAAACATATAATAGAATCTGCTTACCACATCAGAGCTTGGTGCAGATTTATATTTACTTTGAAAATTTAAGTCTAAATCCTACGTTGTGATAATTTTTTTCTTTAAATGTTTCCTTTACTTTAAATGTTTCATTTTGGCCTCCACATTTCAAAGCAAAGTCATTTTACTTGAGGTATGAGAAGCTTTCTCCAAACCACTGTCTCAAAACTCCTAATTTCTTAAAACATGCAGAAATGAGTAATTACTGTCTTTGTTGGAGAAAAATGCCTCCAACTCATTTGGCATTAATAAACAAGATTTATGGCAAGCTGCCAGCATCCCCAGAATGAGAAGACTGAGAGAATGGGAAAAGGAGACTTGTTGGAAAAGGAGCAATAGTTGTAGGAATGGAATATAAATCACAGTTTAATATATCAGAATGTCCAGGCATTCCAAAAAATCTTAGTAGAATAACAGTTTGGAAGTTTCTTTAAGAATTAAATATACATTTATCAGACAACCCAGCATGTCCACTCCTGGGTATCTGCTTAAGAGTAATGAAAATATACGTCCACACAAAGACGTGCATTCAAATATTTACAGCAGCATAATTTGTAGGAGCCAAAAAGGAGAAATAATCCAAGTGCTCACCAGCTGCTCTAGACATACTAACTATAGCTATCAAATTATACAGATTTTTCTCTATGATGGCTCCATTCATCATTTTCAAATTTTATCATATTCTGTCACTTTTCTTTTAAATCTTTGATGGCTCCTGAGGACTGGAAGGCTAAAGGCCAAACTGTTGAACATGATGCACTGTCAAACCTTCTTTAGAGGTATTATTATCTTCCACGTTCATGCACCCTACATTCCAACCACATGGGACTAACAACATATTCCTGAATATTCCACATATTCTTATAATTCTATATCTCTACTTCTATCTGTTTCTCTGCCTATAACCTCCTTCCCCATCCTGCTGACCTGGAAACTTATCTTTCAAGATCAAATGAAATAGTCTCTCCTCTTTGATGTTTCCCTGAGTCCTTCCACTTTTCCAGATAAATTCTGCTACTATTTTGCACCCGAAGCCTCTTCACTACTGTCATAATTCTATCATTTTTTGTTGTTTTACTTCACTGCAGATATCTGTTCACTCGCTCTCACCAAAAAAAAAAACACCAAACTGTAAGGTCCAAGAGGGCAGAGAAAATGTTCTACTCGTGTTAAATATAAACACTGACAGAAAGTAATAGTTCATAAATTTGTTAAATGATGAGTATCCCTCAACACTACTGCCATTTGCACTAGAAATCAAATTTTTAAAAATTTACTTCTTAATGTATGTTAATAAGGCACTGAATGGGGCTTATATATGGAGGAGATGTTGAAGAGTGTACATTGCAAAACATGCAAATAAGCCAACTGTGAAAACAGAGTCTTTCTCACGGTGTTTCTGTATGTTTGTAACAGGCATTCCTGGTAGTCCTATCACCAAAGCCTACAAAGTTGAGTTAGACTTGGGGGCTCTGCTTTGCACTTCATTGCTGATCAGGATTACAAGTTTAATTTTAGGATCCATGGGATGGATTACAGAACTGCCTAAACTTCCCTTATGTTGTGGCTTAAGAGATTCCTTCCAGAAGAAACCAGAATTTAGTAAGATTATCTTTGAACTTGTCTTAACTGAATGCATTCTTGGATTACTACTAATGAACACACTAAATTTTTTAGACCATGGTTAGGAAATTAGCTAATTTAGGAGGCAGATTCACTTAAGTGTAAAATAAATTGAATGAAATCTCTAGAGAACTCAGTTCTACTTTTGTGAGGAACTGAAGATTTTCTTGGCTGGTAGTTTTAATTGTGTAAGGCACTTGCTCATTTACTGCTTTAAAGAGTTTTCTATGACCATTCTGTTTGTGTTTAATGCCAGGATGAACAGACAGTTCAGGGCAGAACAAAGGCAGGAAGTGACTATCACTGAGTGGCAGGGAAACCCTCAAAGTTACTTACAACCATGGGAATGTCTGCCCCTAGTCGGCTCACAGCATGGAAGGACAGAGGCATATGGCATAGCTAAAGATGGATCAGAAGTTAATAACCTGGAACCTTCAGAGTTTCATGAAAAAAGATTTAGTATATGTCTATTGTGAAAGCTAAGCATTTGATGGCTTAAGTGAAAATCTACACCTTGACTGTAACTGAAGTATGAAATTGCTAACAGAATTTTGCTCTCAACTAAGGGATCTATAAAAATGCTTTGTTGTTTATGAACAGGTGTAAGTTTATTAAAAGCAAGAGAATTGGTTCAAACAATTACTTTGTAAATAGGCTTCTAACTAATGGGAATACTAATTATTCTTCTTTTGTGCATATATTAGAATGAATTGATCTCATAGGTACCTGTCATACAGATAAAATGCATTTAAAGATCTTTGTACTTATTTCTCTCTCATAGTCGTCTAGTTCTTGGGAAGAAGCAAAGGAATCAAAGATTACAAGTCACTTTCACATTGCAATTGCCTAAAGGAGAAAATATTGTACTTTAATCTACATAAAATAATAAAGTATAGCTATTTTTGTAAATGTTATGAATTTTACTTTGGGCCTTTGTGTTTACATGCCAGTAAATATGTCCACAATAGCTTTTAGACACATACAGGAAAAGAAAGGTACATAATTAGTTAATTGCTCAATAGGGCTAAATGGAAAGTGAAATGCCATGCAAAGAGCACATTTGCACTGAACTCAGTACTCTTCCTGACATATTCATATTTAGCTAGATCCTCTTCCCTGTAAAATCTCTTAGAGAAGGGATGAATTTCTATCTTACTCATCATTCTGTATCTTAACAGCACTGGACTCATAATTAGGTGCTCAACACATGTTCATAGATTGAATTGAATACAACTGTAATAGAATCATCCCTAGGGCAACAGCAAATAGTTTCACACTACCACCCAAGAAGACATTCTTCATGAAAATACCATTGCTGCAATTTGTAAGATGAGTTTTGCACAAGCATACTCAGTGGACCTTTCTTCAAACATTCTCTCTCCTATAAACTCTAGACAGTGTAACAGGGTTCATGGTCATATTTAGCAAAATATGCCATGCAACAGTCACCTCCTTACACTTTTGCAGGCACTAAAGTATGTGTGTGTCAGACAGAGGTTGGGGGACAAGGAATGAAGGGATGTTTAGCGTTTGGCTTCCATAATAAAGTCAACCGCTAAGCATAGCAGTCCTCTGCCCAGACATCTTCATCACTTCTCTGTGAAGCCAGAATTTCTGTCCACGGTATTTAGTGCAGTACTGTGCTTATAATGTGCACAATAAAAATGTGTGTTGATTAAAGCCATTTATAAAATGCTGGGCCAGGAGAAATGGAAAGACGTTGACATCTAAAGGTTTAAAGCAATCATTTTTAAGTCTGGATTGAAACATCGCTGTCCTGATGAAGTCTGATGCTCTTTGAGACAGACCATTCTGCTCTGGGGAAAGCGAGGTAATCCACTGGGGAGCCAAACAAACAAACCTGGTATTGTGGGTATGAAGCTTAAACAACAGTGCATCTTGCCCACAGCATCCCTTCCAGAGCCCTTCTGCTGAGCTGTCCTTAACAGTGACCTGGAATACTGGAAGAATTCAAGATCCTCTTCTAGGACTCAACTCACTACCTTGGAGTGACTGGGGCCTGGAAAAGACAGAATCACTGTTTCCATCCAAATATCTCCTTGCCAAGCTGCAAATTAATTCACTTGAATCGCAAACTGTCAGGATTATCTATAAATCATTTTTTCCAATAATAAGATGGCTTTGCTTAACTGATTTTCATCATGTCTTAAAGCAAGATTTGATTAACGGTAAAACAAGAAAAGGGACACGTGGTTATTTAAATTTTAATTTATAGCAGTCTGAGTGTTGCTCTAACTCTCCCTATCCACACAATCCCAGTGTATCCTGCCCACAGAATTTTGGGAAGTGAAGCAGGCATACAGTTTGTCTGTTTATTTCTCTTTATCTCAGATATACAGACTCAAAAACAAAAATGACAACACACTCTCATGTAGCACTCATTACATGTCCAGCACTCTCTCTATATTAATTAATTTAATCATAACAATAGCATAAAAATATAATGCATTAGGTAGATATATTTTTACATGAGTAAATTAAAGCATAGTATGATTAAATAAGTTGCCCAAGGTAACATCGTAAACAGCAGTGTCAAGATTTGAACCTAGACAATCTAGCTGCTAAAGTTCTTCATTACCTATGAAATTTGCCAAGGAATCTCACCAAGAGTGAATTTAGTTTTCCATTACAGACATTGCATCCTTCACTTGGCTATCTGAAATGACCATTCCCTTTTGGTCCTTCTTACAGAAACTCATACTTCATTCATCCAACACACACAACACATTTATTGAACACCTATTATGCACAAGTCACCATGCCTAAATCACTTTCACATGGCAATTGCCTAAAGAGTAAAAATACACTTTCATCTACATAAAATAATATAGTGATTTTTTTTGGTAGAATGTTATGAATTTTACTTAGGCCTTTGTGTTTACATATCAGTACATAGGTCCACAATGGTTTATCTATCTTGTTGGGGATACGAAATGGATAAGGCCAAAGTTATACTCTACTGAGAAAGGCAGGTCCACAGTCCAATGAATGCTACATAATCTGTTCAAAGTCCTATATAATCTAGGAGTACAAAAGACTGGATGACTAAGTGCTCACCAGTCAAGGAGACTTTTACACAACGAATGCTAACTTAACCAATTCTAAAAGAATGAGAAACATCAACCGGTGGTTTCATGGCTGTGCAATGATTGTGCTCAAAATTTTCTAGTGAGAAAAGGCTGCATTTCCATTTCTTTGCAGTGGATCTATTTAGAATTACCAAACTTTTAAAGAAGGTTGTGTGTGTTTATTGCGGGTGGGGTGGGGTTGGGAGGTGAGGGGAGGGCTTTTTTTCATGGATCTCAATTGCTGTTAAAACTTTCTAAAATTTTAGTACATACCTCACAGATTTGACAAGAAACAGCACCCATCAGTGTATGCTTTAATTTCTTAAATAGTATACATATTCCTAAACCTCTTAATGGTCAACTGTAGTAAGTTTTGGTGACAGTCTACTTTCTAAATCTATATCTCGAGTTTTTAAGTGATAGCATCAGCTAGCCTAGTCATTTAAAGATATTTAGATCATTGACAGGAATAAGTAGTTGTCCTGAACTCAGAAAAAAGAAACTGTTGTCATTTGCTGCTAACTTGGGATAACTAAAAATTGCATACTCTCCTACAGTTAACTTCCTACGGCACTTCTTGACACAAGTGTTTAAGCATGTGCTACAGAATATCACAGACATTTTTCCAGAGTTTCAGAAACTGTTTTAAATACTGACATGGTATGAACAACATTAATCTGGGAGTTCAGAATGAGGGCCAATCAGGGTGAACCTGGGCAAATCAGACTGCCCAACAGAGATTTACAAAAAAGGATCGACAGAATGTATGGGACAGTGCATTCAAGTCAGGGGGTCACAGAATGTGTTTACAGGTGGCCTTGAAGGATCTGGAAACTGCCTGATAGTGTGTACAAAATTATGTGTGTGGCCGGGCACGGTGGCTCACGCCTGTAATCTCAGCACTTTGGGAGGCTGAAGTGGGCGAATCACAAGGTCAGGAAATCGGGACCATCCTGGCTAATATGGTGAAACCCCGTCTCTACTAGAAAAAATACAAAACATTAGCCAGGCATGGTGGTGGGTGCCTGTAGTCCCAGCTACGCTGCAGGCTGAGGCAGGAGAATGGCGTGAACCCAGGAGGTGGAGCTTGCAGTGAGCCGAGATGCGCCACTTGTACTTCAGCCTGGGCAAAACAGCAAGACTCCGTCTCAAAAAAAAAAAAAAAAAAATTG
>NW_016805609.1:2496335-2566456 GCF_001698545.2 Rhinopithecus bieti
CCGGCCGGGGTGACAGAGTGAGCCCCTTTATAAAAAAAAAAAAAAAAAAAAAATTGTGTGTGTGTGTGTGTGTGTGTGTGTGTGTGTGTTCAAAGCTACATTTTTCTGGGGAAATTTTTATTGTAATTTCAAAATGGATAATATTCCCCTTCCATGCCCCTCACTCCTCACCAAGAGGTTTAAAACCACCAGATTGAGTTTTCACTAGTGAGAAAGAAGTTGATATCAGGTCCCCATTGTTTTATAATTCGTTGTTTATTGTATCTATTTCAGCCCGGTGAATTGTACAATAAAATGCTCCCTTAAAAATTACATATTTAAAAGTCCCTCTAGTGTTGGTTTTTAAATAACTGCACTCAAAAGAGTCAATCATAGTTTATCCCATATTTGACACTAGCAGCTCTCTGCAAAGGTGATATCTAGACTACTAGATTTTAGAAAGTCCTGCCATAGGTGCATTAGAATAGTTAATAGATGTCATTACTTTTCTGGTCACTGAATTTAGTATTAATAAATATTGCTTTTTTGTGTGTGATCTATTTACCAGTTGACCTAAATAGGTGATTTAGGGAAGAGAAGCTAATTCCAGACCATGTACTTCCAATAGCCTTTATTAACTGACTTAAGGGCCAACTGAAATTTTCTTAGTTCTTGTCCTATTTTGATACTTTGCTTATACCTTCAGACATTCAGGACCTTCATGGGAAGTAGTACAACTTAGGAAAACAAGACTATGTATAAACCTAGGTCTCAGATAGACTCCAGTTCTAATCCCAGCTCCACTCCTTACAAGCTATGTTCCTTCGAGCACATTACTTATCCTAAGTCATTGTCTCCTTCTAGAATGGATTTAGTAACATAGCACAGATTTTGAAGAGCAAATGAGAGAATATGTGCATCTGACAGACACAAAGTCTACACACAAAAATACATGACCACCCTCCAAAGAGTGCTCCAAGGAAAAAGCTGACAAACTTATTGACACCATCCCCTGCCCATCCAACAGCCTCCTGGGCTCCCACAGCACTCACTTTGCTTTAACACTAATCTTATTCCACCTTGTATGCAAATCAGTTGTTTTCATGACTCTTTATTTTGGGGCCCTTCACATATGCCTTAATTCCAAGACAGCAAAATGTGAGCTGGGCCAATGAAGAGCATTCTGGGATTACTGGTAGCTGTGTGAATGCATGCGTGAGCTAGTGAAAATGACTCAAGTAGAAAGAGTAAGAGGTTCAAAAACCCAGGAAAACCAACATGTCTGAGGGAGTTCTTCACCCATTGCTTTAGGTATTAGATTAGTTTTCTGTAAATTATGGCCTTGGGCCAAATCCTGACTCTTCCGTGTTCTGTTCTACTCTCAATGTAACTGCTCTTGTTCATTATGTATTACCTACAAACCCCATGTCAAAAACATTTGCAATCTGTACATTTACTGGAAAAGTTTGCCGACCCTCATACTACAGAACTGTGCAGTAAAATATAGTGTAATTTTACATTTTAAATGTCATGAAACATACACATCACATAAATATATATAAGTTTAAATTTCCAGGAGCCATATTAAAAATAAAACAATTTAAATATTTTAATCTAATATATCTAAAACATTAAAATTACTATTGATCAATTTTCTATTCTTTTAAAATAATTCTTTGTAATTTTACATTCCATTTTAAACCATGAGAAATCTGGTATGTGTTTGGTACTCATCACGTATGTCTTTTGGGACCATGCTCAGTTGCAGTGCCCAGTAGCTAATAGTGGCACACTGCTGGCGTATTTCATGGGGCCTGTTCAGAGGTCCACAAGTGGTTGCAGCATTTTGAGGATACAGGTGGTAATGAGATCAAGTCTTGGCCAGATCACTGGACCAAACACAGGCCAATTACCTCTGGGAACCCCATCTGGCAATGGCTAATTCCAGAGCCTATGTGAGACAAACTGGGGAATAAAAACCAGGTAAGACAAAGAGTAGGAAATTTAGAACATACTTGAGGGAGGTGGATGAAGGGAAATGTCTGTCTCAGAAGCAGCAGCTACCCAGAGCTGCAGTGAGTCAATGTGTGCACCCAGTTGTTTGAAATTTAATAAAATAAATATCAATTTCCCTACCACTAAGATGTGGGTTAATTCTTACATTTTTCATATGCCCTTAAAGAATCACTGGCTCTTGAAAAGCAAGAATTATGTTTAATTCATCTTCATATGTGATCAAGGTACCTCCCACAGGTTTTGCCTTTAGGATGTGCTTCAAATATATTAGTTGAAGCTCATATTGAGCAGTACATTGCTATAAATAGATAATGAACAAATGACTGGCTGAATGAATGACTAAAATATAATAATAAATCCATTTTCTATGTCTAACAGTTTCAATCTCCCCAGAATGCCTGGGGTTGAATAAGGATCTGAGTCCAAAAGTTAAAGAAATAAAGTTCTACTGACAAACATGAAATATTCTTGTTACAGAAGAGTGATTATCACAGAAGAGGTGATCCTTTGTTCATCTGGTAGTTTGCTGGGAAGGGGGAGTAAGGACACTGAGCCTGACCAGGAGTCATTCGTATGTATTCTTTCTAATGATTGAGACAGACAATTTTAATAAATGAACAAAAAAGTGTTTGTAGGGTTGAGGAGGTGGAGTAAGACGTCCAAATAAAAGCCTGCACTAATTGTCCTCCCTGGAGGAACACCAAATTTAACATCTACACAAAAAAGCACCCTCCTAAGAACCAACAATCCAGTGAGCAATCACAGTAAGTGGTTTAACTTCATATCACTGAAAGAGGGACTGAAGAGGGTGGATAAGACAGTCTTGAATTGACAACACCATCACTCCCCCATCCCCCAGCAGAAACCATATGGTATGGAAAGAGAGTCTGTGTGCTTGGGGAAGGCAGAGCACAGTGATTGTGGGACTTTGCACTGGAACTCAGTGCTGCCAACACCAGTCAGAACTCAGCTGATACCCACAGAGGGAACATTTAGACCAGCCCTAGCAAGAGAGGAATTGTCCATGGCAGAGGTTGGAACTTGAGTTTCAGCAAGCCTCACCACCATGGGATAAAGTGCTCTGGGGCTCCGAATAAACTTGAAAGGCAGTCTAGGCCACAAAGACTGCAACTTCTTGGCAAGACCTAGTGCTGAACTGGGCTCAGAGCCAGTGGACTTGGCGGGGGTGGGGGTGGGGGGCATGTGACCTACTGAGACACCAGCCAGGGTGGCTAAAGGAATGCTTGTTCCGCTCCTCCCCCGAAACCCAGGCAGCATAGCTCATAGCTCCAAGAGAGTCCCCTTCCTTCCTCTTGAGGGAAGGGTAAGAGGACTTTATCTTGAAACTTGGATACTGGCTCAGCTACAGAAGGACAGGGCACCAGAGTCATGAGGCCTCTGTTCCAGGTCCTAGCTCCTGGAAATTTCTAGACACATCCTCAGCCAGAAGGGAACCCAATGACTTAAAGGGAAGGACCCATTCCTGGCAAGATCCATCATCTGCTGACATAAAAGCCTTGAGGTCCTGGAATAATCAGCAGCAATAGCCATGTAGTACATATCATGGGCCTTTGGTGAGACTCAGATGTGTTGGCTTTAGGTGTGACCAAGTGTATTCACAACTGTGGTAGCTCCCAGGAAAGACTTCTGCTTCAGAAAAGACAGGGAAAAATAAAAGAGTCTTGTTTTTTGGCTTAGGTAACAGCTCAGCCACAGTGAGGCAGAGCATCAAGCAGACTCTTGGGGTCCTCAATTCCAGGCCTTGGCTCTTGGACAGCAATTCTGGACCTATCCTGGGCCAGAGGGGAGTCCACTTCCCTGAAAGGTGAGTCACAGCCCTGGCAGAATTCACTACAATCTGACTGAAGAATCCTTGGGGGATACCCTGGCAGTACTCCCTGTAGGCCTGTGGTAGTGTTGGACGTGGGGAGAGACTCCTTTGTCTATGGAAAGGGGAAGAAAGAATGGGAAAGATTTTGTCTTGTGGTTTCAGTGCTAGTTTAGCTACAATATATTGGAGGAGCAGGTAGATTTCTAAGGTTTCTGACTCTAGGCCCTGACTCCTGGACAGCCTCTCTGAACCTCTCTGGGACCCAGGAGCAACTTGCCACCCTAAAGGGAAGAATACAAATCTGACTGGCTTCACTACCTGCTAATTGCAGAGTCCCAGGGCTTTAAGTAAACATAGGCAAATAGCCCAGTAGTGGCTACAGCAGGCCTTGGGCACGACCCAGTGCTATGCTGGCATCAGGTCTGACCTAGTGTAGTCCCAGTGTTGGTGGCCACAGGAGTACTTGTGTCACTCCTCCTCCAGCTCCAGGCAGCTCAGCACACAGTGAGAAATTCCATTTGTTTGAGAGAAAGTAAGGGAAGAAAACAAGAATCTGCATCAGAGAATTCTTCCAGATCTTACCTAAGACCATCAAGACAGTATCTCTACAAGTCTGCAAGAACCACAGCATTACTGGGTTTGGGGTGCCCCCTAATGCAGATATAGCTAAAGTGACCATTGGATCGCAACACCCAAGTCTCTTTGAATACCTGGAAAGCCTTCCCAAGGACAGGTACAAACAAGCTCATACTGCACAAACTACAATAAGTAACTAATTTTTCAATGCCCAGACACTGACGAACATCCATAAGCATTAAAACTATCTAGGAAAATATGAGCTCACCAAACAAACTAAGTAAGGCATCAAGGGCCAATCCTGGAGAGAAAGAAATATGAGACCTTTCAGAGAATTCAGAATAGCCGAGTTCAGGAAATTCAAAGAAATTTAAGATAACACAGATAAGGAATTCAGAATGCTATCAGATATATGTAACAAGAAAACTGAATTAAAAAGAATCAAGCAGAAATTCTGGAGCTGAAAAATGCAACTAGAGACAGAGTAAGACCCCGTCTCAAAAAAAAAAAAAAAAAAAAAAAAATGCAACTGGCATACTGAAGAATGCATCAGAGTCTCTTAACAGCAAAATTCGTTCAGCAGAAAAAAGAATTAGTGAGCTTAAAGGCAGGTATCTGAAAATACAAAGTCAGAAGAGACAAAAGAAAAAAGAATAAAGCATGCCTGTAAGATCTAGAAAGTAGCCTCCAAAGAACAAATCTAAGAGTTATTGGCATTAAAGAGGAGGTAGAGAGATAGGGGTTGACAGTTTATGTAAAGGGATAACAACAGAGGATGTCCCAAACCCATAGAAGGCTACCAATATTTAATATTGATACACTCTATACAAGAGTGTTATAGAACACTAAGCAGATTTAACCCAAAGGACACTATCTTAGGGTATTTAATAATCAAACTCCCAAAAGTCAAGATTGAAAAAGAATCCTAAAAGCAGCAAGAGAAAAGAAACAAATAACATACAATAGAGCTCCAATATGTCTTGTAATGCAGCAGACTCTTCAGTGGAAAACTTACAGACCAGGAAAGAGTGATATAATGTATTTAAAGTGCTGAAGGAAAAAAAAACTTTTATCCTAGAATAGTGTATCTAGTAAATATATCCTTCAAACATGAAGGAAAAATAAAGACTTTTCCAGACAAACAAAAGCTAATGGATTCCATCAACACCAGAGCTGTCCTACAAGAAATACTAAAGAAAGTAGTTCAATCAGAAAGAAAAGGACACTAATGAGCAATAAGAAATCATATGAATGTACAAAACTCACTCATAATAGTAAGGACACACACAAAAAAACACAGAATAGCATAACTCTGTAATTGTGGTGTATAAACTACTCATATCTTAAGTAAAAAGATGAAAAGATAAACCAATAAAAAGTTAACTACAACTTTTCTTTTTTGAGATGGAGTCTTGCTGTCACCCAAGTTACAGTGCAATGGCACCATCTCAGCTCACTGCAATCTCCACCTCCTGGGTTCAAGTGATTCTCCTGCCTCAGCCTCCCTAGTAGCTGGGATTACTGGCACCTGCCACCATGCCCCACTGATTTTTGTATTTTTAGTAGAGATGGGGTTTTAGCATTTTGGCCAGGCTGGTCTCAAACTCCTGACCTCAGGTGATTCGTCCGCCTCAGACTCCCAAAGTGCTGGATTACAGGCATGAGTTACCACACCCGGCCTACTTCTCAAGACACAGACAGACAGTACAATAAGATATGAATAGAAACAACAAAAGGGGGGAAAAAAAAAGGCGGGGAGATGAAGTTATAGAGTTTTATTAGTTTTTTTTTTGTGGTTTATGCAATCACTTAAATCATCATCAGTTTAAAATAATGGGTTATAAAATATTATTTGCAAGCCTCATGGTAATCTCAAACTTAAAACATGCAGTGGATACATGAAAATAAAAGAAATTAAAACATATCACCAGAGAAAATCACCTTCATTACAAGGAAGACAAAAAGAAAAAAAGAAGGAAAAGAAGGTGACAAAAACACCTGAAAACAACACCGCAGCAGTAACTCCTTACTCAACAATAATAAGATTGACTTTAAGTGGATTAAACTCTCCAAGTGAAAGACAGAGTGGCTGAACGGATTTTAAAAAGATGCAACAATCTGTTACCTACAAAAAACACACTTGGCCTTTAAAGACACATAGACTGAAAAAAGGGGATGGAAGAAGATATTCTATGCAAATGGAAACCAAAAAAGAACAGGAGTAGCTATACTTACATCAGACAAAAAATATCGCAAGTCAAAAACTATAAAAAGAGACAAAGAAGGTTATTATATAATAATGAAGGAGTCAGTTCAGGAAGAGGATATGATTCTGTGTGTGTATATAAATATGTATGTGTGTGTGTGTGTATATATATATATATATATATATATATATATATATACACACACATTATATATATGCATCCAACACTGGAGCACCCAGATATTTAGAGCAAATATTATTAGAGCTAGAGAGAGAAAGAGAGAGACTCCAGTACAGTAATAGCTGTAGTATCATACTGAATGGGGAAAAACTGAAACTTTTCCTCTAAGATCTGGAACATGACAAAGATGTCCACTTTCACCACTGTTATTTGACATAGTACTAGAAATCCTACCTAGAGCAATCAGACAAGAGAAAGAAAGAAAGGACATCCAAACTGGAAAGGAAGAAATCAAATGATCTTTGTTTGTGGATGATAAAATCTTCTATTTGGAAAAACTTAGACTTCACCAAAAAAACTATTAGAACTGATAAATTCAGTAAAGTTGCAGGATACAAAATCAACATACAAAAATCAGTAGCATTTCTATATACCAATGGTGATCAATCTGAAAGAAATAAGAAAATAATCACATTATAATAGCTACAAATAAAATTAAATACCTAGGAATTAACTAAACCAAAGAAGTGAAAGTTCTATACAATAAAAACTATAAAACATTGGTGAAATAAATTGAAGAAGATACAAAACTTGGAAAGATATTCCATGTTCATGGATTGGAAAATCAATATTGTTAAAACATCCATACTTCCAAACATAATCTAAAGATTCAATGTAATCCCTATAAAAATACCAATGGCATTCTTCACAGAAGTAGAAAAAAAGATAAAAAAATTCATAGGGAATCACAGAAGACTCAGAATAGTCAAAGCTATCCCAAGCAAAAAGAACAAAACTGAAGGAATCACATTACCTGACGTCAAATTATAATACAGAGCTGTAGTAACCAAGACAGCATGGCACCAGCATAAAAACAGATGCATAGACCAATGGAACAGATTAGAGAATCCAGAAATAAATCCATGTATCAAGAGTGAACTCATTTTTGACAAAGGTGCCAAATGCATGTGTTGGGGAATGACATTCTCTTTAATAAATAGTGCTGGAAAAACTGGATTTCCATACACAGAAGAATAAAACTAGGCCCCTATGTCTCACTATATACAAAAATCAAATTAAAATAGGTGAAAAACATAAATCCGAGACCTCAAACTATGAAACTACTCAAAGAAAACTTTGGAGAAACTCTCCAGGACATTAAACTTGGCAAAAGTTTCTTAATACCCCACAAGGACAGGCAACCAAAGAAAAAGTTCGAATCACATCGAGTAAAAAAGCTTCTTCACAGTAAAGAAAATAATCAACAAAATGAAGAGATAACCCACAGAATGTGAGGAAATATTTGCAAACTACCCACCTGACAAGAGATTAATAATCAGACTATATAAGGAACTCAAATAACCCTATTAAAAATGGACAAAGGAACTGAATAAACATTTCTCAAAAGACGACAAATGACAAATAGGTATATGCAAACATGCTCAACGTCATTGATCAACAGAGAAATGCAATCAAAACTACAGTAAGGTATCACCTCACCCCAATTAAAATGGCTTATATCCAAAAGACAGGCAATAATAAATGCTGGCTTGAATGTGGAGTAAAGGAAACCCTTGTATGCTCTTGGTGGGAACGTAAATTAGTACAATCACCATGGAAAACAATTTGAAGATTTCTCAAAAAACTAAAAATAGAGCTACCATATCATCCAGCAATCCTACTGTTAGGTATATACCCAGAAGAAAGGAAATAAAAGAGATAGCTGCACTCCCATGTTTACTGTTGCACTATTCAAAGTGGCCAAGATTTAGAAGCAACCTGTGTCCATCAACAGGTGAATGCATAAAAAAAATGTGATACATATATACAATGGAGTATTATTATACAATGGAGGCATCAAAAGAGTGAGATTGAGCCATAAAAAGAATAAGCCATTAAAAAAATGAGATTCTGTCATTTGCAACAACATGGATAGAACTGAATGTCATTATGTTAAGTGAAATAAGCCAGGCAAAGAAAGACAAACTTTGCATATTCTCACTTAGTTGTGGGAGCTAAAAATTAAAACAATTGAACTTGTGCAGATCAAGAGTAGAAGGATGATTACCAGAGTCTGGGAAATGTAGTGGGGGGAACGGGGCAGAAGTGGGGATGATTAGTAGGTACAAAAAAATAGAAAATATGAGTAAGATCTAGTGTTTGATAGCACAACAGGGTAACTATAGCCAATAACTGTACATTTCAAAATAACTAGAAGAATATAACTGAATCATTTATAACACAAAGAATAAATGCTTGAGGTGCTGAATACTCCATTTACCCTGATGTAATTTTATACATTGTATGCCTGTATTAAACATCCCATATACCCCATTAATATCTATACATACTATGTACCCACAAAAATTAAAAATTAAAGTTAAGGAAGTGCTTGTAGGCCAACTTTGCAGCAGAACCATTTCTGCCCCAAATTCTACACTTGCAAAGTAGACTTGATTCAGACTGCTCATGCTTTTACTTTAAGTTAAGACCCTGATCTGCACAGACTCCATGACAGTGAGATTCTAAATTGGCCATGAACCGAAGAGCACCTAAGGCTACAGTCAAACTTCCAAGACTTCAGCTTTGCAAATGCTGTTCTTTAGATTCCAAGCTCTGTGTTTCTAAGTAAATATTCCTGTTTTGGCTTCTGGAATGTCTATCCTCCATATCTTAAAGGCAATCTTCAAATTTCTCATATCACAGGAAAGGAAAGCAGAAAGGAAATATTTATTACTGTTTATACTAGGTTTCAGAATCACAATTTAACCAGTTTTTCCTAGCTAAATAAAGGAAATAAAATAATGCTTTTCCATGGAATATGTCAAGCTACTTTGACATACAGTATACACACAATAGACACACTGATGTAGGCTGAATTATGATCACCTCAAAGATAGTAATATCCTAATCCCCACAGCCCATTTATTAATTTAAATGGCAAAAAGGACTTTACAGTTGACTGTAAATTAAGGATCTTGAGGTGGGGAGATTATGCTGGATTATCTGGGTGGCCCAATTCAATTATGAGAGTCTTATAAGAACTCCCTTATAATAGAGAAGTAAGAGAATCTGAGTCAAAGAGATGTGGACAATGGAAACAAAGGGTAAAAGAGAGAGGGAGACTGGAGGATGCTACATCACTGTTTTTGAATACGGAACCACACCAGAAATACTGGTGGCCTCTTGAAGCTAGAACATAAAAATACATGAGTTCTTCCATAGAGCCCTCAAAGAAATGCAGCTCTGTAGACCCACTTGAAGACTTTTGACCTCCAGAATTCGAAGAGAACAAATCTGTGCTTTTTTTTTTTTGAGCCACTGAATTGGTGTCCATTTGTTATAGCAGCAATATCAAACTGTTATACGTACATGATACATACAAATATGTTTCCCCTTCGCAGCAACATGATGCAGCTGGAGGCCATTATTCTAAGTAAATTAACTTTGCAACAGAAAACCAAATACTGTATGTTCTCACTTATAAGCAGGAGATAAACAGTGGGTAAACATGGACATAAACGTGGCAACAATAGACACTGGGGACTACTAGAGTGGGGAGGATGGTAAGGGGGTTTGGGTAAAAAAAAAAAAGGTCCCATCAGGTACTATGCTTACTGCCTGAGTGATGGGATCATTCATATGCCAAACCTCAGTGACGTGTAATAAACCTGCACATGAAACCCTTGAACCTAAAAGTCAACAAAAAACCAAACACATTTCTACTTGAATAAAAGATTTAAAAATCAGGTTATTTAAATGTCACATGTATATTAGTCACTTTAAGGAGGTGAACTCAAAGTACTCCAAGGACCTTATGTTTCTTCAGAGACAGTAAAGACACCTGCTAGTTATAAACTACCATCTTTTACAAGTTAAAAATGAAGGCTAGCTTTAGAGAGCAGAATTTCATGAAGATGTTGATACCGAATGGGCAGTTTCTGAGAAGGAAAAGATATAGCAACTAGAGGGCATCTGAGCTTCCCATCTAGCAATGGGCTGGCCCAAGTACTGTTTGTAACCACTTCAAGTTAGTCTGATCCGTGCTAGGAATCTTATCACATCATCTTAAAAACCTACCAAGGCCACACTATTAATTAGTAAATTATAAAACCAGAAGTTAAACTGAAGCCAATATGATTCCAAGACACATGCTATCAATGATCTACCATCCAACTTCTGATCTATTCGCTATAAAAATTGTGTGTTCATTTTCCTTGCTCTGCTCACTCCCTGATGCATACTCTAACACATTTAAAAATTGAATTCAGTATTTTTTTTTTTTTTTGAGACAGTCTTGCTCTGTTGCCCAGGCTGGAGTGCAGAGACGCGATCTCCGCTCACTGCAACCTCCGCCTCCCGGGTTCAAGCAATTCTCCTGCCTCAGCCCCCTGAGTAGCTGGGACTACAGATGCGTGCTACCACACCCAGCTAATTTTTGTGTTTTTAATAGAAATGGGGTTTCACCATGTTGGCCAGGCTGGTCTTGAACTCCAGACCTCATGATCCGCCCGCCTCGGCCTCCCAAAGTGCTGGGATTACAGGAGTGAGCCACCGCACCCGACCGGTATTCATTCTGTAACTGTCCTTTTCCCTTACTGGTCCACACTTAAGTTTGTAGCTCTTTTCCATACACCCTGCTACCCTCTGCACTGGTGCTATACTGAGCTAACATTCCAGTCCCCATTATCACACTGCTTCATTGGGGGTAATCCAGAGATCACCTTTCTTCTATGAACAGCTTTGTAACTGCTCTGTCACCAGCCTTCATCCAGGGGACACCTGCTTCAAGCCCCAGACCTCTGCTAGGGTTGACGTCTACAAGTGCCATATGTACCTAGAAAAAGGGCAGACCAGGGTCTTCATTTTACTGTCCTGCCTTACTGTCCAACAATAAAACATTGTCCAAAGATCACATGAGACAATTGCACTAATAAACCCAATAAGGATAAGAAATAATGTCCTTTTCAAATCAAATTAATCATTTTTCCCTCCTTTAAAATTCAAAAGGAGAATCACAGATTCATGTTGTATTAAAGACTCCATGCTTCATTATTTTTAAAGCTGTAATAATCACTTGTAGCCAACAGACAACTCACTTGTCTCCAAATTACAATTCAATAATTAAGGTAAAGTTTCAGTAGCAAATATTCATATTCCAGTCAAAATCTGCTTTAAAAAATTATATACAGCTATCTTCAATTGCTCAATTCTTGGTATAAGTATTACATGCAAACTTAAAAGACATACTGAGATGTGAGAAAATCTTATATTACTTTGCAAAGACATCATCCGTGCCATAAAAAACAAAAAAAAATCATTATCTTATACAATATTCTGTGGGGAACAGCCTTGATAATTTCAGAAAAATAACTGCAGTTTCTGGGAAACTGCAGGAAAAATTGCCATCTTCTACATTAAATGAGAACATTTATGTGAAACTGTGTTTGAAATCATAGTTAAATAAATTATAGGTGTTATTATTAGCATTAGAAAGACTTCTAGAGCTTGCAAGAGGCCAAATTTTCAAAACCCCAATAGCCAAAAATTCAGTTAAGTCTTTAAAATGTCATTCCAGGCTTGAGATTTCTCTCTGCAGTGAAGCTCAAAAGTCTTTCCTTTAATCAGACTGAATAAAATCCGGTTGACCTACTTTCAGATTCACCAGGACTGGAGCTATTTTGCCGAGGTCCCTTTCTTAATTATTATATTACTTACCTATATTACTATGTAACAAATTGTCCCCAGACTTAGTAGTTCACAACAACAATATACATTTATTATTTAACAATCCCTATGGGCCAGGAATTTGGGAGCAGTTTGGCCGTGGGGTTCTGGCTTAAGATTTCTAATGAGGGTGCAGTCAAGAAATTCACAGAGGGACAGTGCCTGCTCCTACAGTTACTCTCTCACGTGCCTGACTGTCATGAGGTCTCAGTTCCTTGCCATGCAACCCTCTACATAGAGGTGCATTCTTGTCCTTACAACATGGCAGTTGGTTTCTCCAAAGCAAGTGATCCATTAAGACAGAAGTATTGCATATCTTAACCTTGGAAGTCACCACCATTTTCTTTTGGTTACATGGATTAGCTCAATTCAGTATAAAGGGAATCATACAAGGGTGGGCCTACAAGGTGGCAGGGATCATTGGAGGCCATCTTAGGAGCTGACAACCACAACTATGAAATTCTGATGACCCATATGTATTAGCATGCTAGTGCTGCCAGAAGAAACTACCACAGACTGGATGACTAACAACAGAAATTGTTTTCCTCACAATTCTGGAGACTAGAAGTATAAAATCAAGGTGTTGGTAGCGTTGGTTGCTTCTGAAGGCTCTCTCCTTGACTTGTAAATGGTCTTCTCTCTGCGTCTTGACAAGGTCTTTCCTGTGTATGTCTGTATCCTAATCTCTTCTTATAAGAACACCAGTTATACCCACCTTAATGTCTTCATTTTAACTTAATTACCTCTTTAAACCGCTAACTCCTACTACAGTCACATTCTGAGGTAGTGAAGGTTAGGACTTCAACATGTCAATTTGGAGGAGTGTGCACAGGTTGGGAGACACAATTCAGTCATAATATCCTGTTATCCACCTTCTTTACTACAGGTGTTCTCTGTTCTCGGTCTTGTAAAATAAAACATTCACACTGCTCACTCAGGAATTCCATGTACCTTTTAACAAATAGTGTGCAAATAACCGTTTCTTACCTATCCTGTATAGGCTTCACAGGACAAGTTCTGAGAAGGTAAGGACCAACCTCAAATTCCTTCTCATGAACAGCAATTCTCCCTCTGTGATCTGGGTCCTGATGACAGCACCAACCTAATGCGCCAACCATGCCACTTCACCTGCTGGCTCCATTCCAGCCTCTTTGCTGCACCTCTAACATGCCAGGCTTGGTGCCCCACAGGGCCTTTGCTAATGCTGTTCTCTCTTTGTATTGTTCTTCTGCTACACTGTAGCTGACTCACTCACCTATTCAGGACTCTGCTCCATAAATGGCTCCTCTTCAGAGAGGCCTTCCTTGACCACACACTCTATTACAATCTTTCTCATCCTTCCCAGTTATTCTCCAGAAGTTTACCCTGATTTGTCAGCATTGAACATGTCACTCTTCGAAACTGTATTATGCATTTTTTATGCTTTATTGTCTGTCTCCCACACTAGACCATGAGGCCCATGATCATAGGGGCTTTATCCTGTTCACTATGTATCCCCAGTGCCAAGTACATAGTGGGTAATCAATATATTTATTTGTTGAATAAATGAACAAATGACTATATCAATTAGGTTAGTCTGGGCAGTCTGACAGATGGAACAGATAAATATGAATTAAGGTAGTGTCTATGTTTTATGATCTACATCTTCCAGAGTTTCTGATCACTAATAGGATACATTTTTAGCTTTGGTGATATAATTTCAGTAAATTGCTTTAATTAAATTGGAAATTGGCAGTAAGTGTTTGTTTTCTTTAGATGTGGGACTCTGAGACTCAGATATTACTTCTGCAATGTTGCAAAGTCAAACACACAAATGGGTGCCAATCTGGATGTTTCCCAGAAATTCTCAATATTGAAAAACTCCAGTTTCTAGACTTGCAAAGGGCTCTCTGTTGATGCCTATTGCTTCTGTATTATCCCAAGCTATCCATGATGGTAGAAAGTAATTCTTTATTCTAATGAGACACGACATACACCTAGGATCGAGCTTACAAAATGCTTCAAAACGTCCTTTATTTGTTGTACATTAATTTCTTACCCGAAAGGCAAATTGTGGGCCTATAGAATAATTTGTACCTGTGGTGGTGACAAAAGTTTAAGTAGCTCCACAACTTTCTATGGTCTACCGATGTCATATAATAAGTTAACAGGCATAACTTAGAAAACCACTTCCAGAGATACATAAATTAACCATCTCCATTCTCAAATGTGTTGTCTATTGTGTGTTGTGGAAATGCCTTTTGGCTGAAATTTAGAGTGTTGATTTCTAGTGTTAGATCCACGACTTTCCCCATGTATAGATTGTGATAAGTCATTTAAATTCTCTGGACATTAGCTTTCTTATCGGTAAATAAAGGTGTGATTTTTCAATCTACACTCTATACTGTTTCTTTTAATTCTAAAATCCTATAATTTCCGTCTCCTCTTTCTCTTCCCTCCTTCTTTCTCCTCACACCAACCTCTACTTGCCCCACGTTTGCAGAAGGAAATAAAAAGAAGTAGCAGGAAAAGCTTAGGAAAAGCAATAGTAAGTATATACTCTTATTTCACTCAATAAGAACCAAAAGAAAGGTACTTTACTATGCATACCTCCTCAACTGCTGTTCCCCAAACCTCCAGAGAATCCTCTGGGGATGAATGATCTCACTTCAGGTCATAAGAGATCATAAGATACACCTTTGTTTATTGTCCAAACTGAAAGAAATTATGCACACTCCCTTCAGGAAATAAATCTGCTAAGATAAATGTAGGCATGTGCTTTTAAACCTACACATATGCAGGACACATATGTAGGTATATGAAAAATAAAACAAGCCAGGTGCAGTGGCTCACACGTGTAATCCCAGCACTTTGGGAGGCAGAGGTAGGCAGATAACGTGAGGTCAGGAGTTCGAGGCCAGCCTGGCCAACATCATGAAACTCTGTCTCTACTAAAAACACAAAAATTAGCCAGGCATGATGGCAGGTACCTGTAATCTCAGCTACTTGGGAGGCTGAGGCATAAGACTCGCTTGAACCTGGGAGGCGGAGGTTGCAGTGAGCCGAGATCGTACCACTGTACTCCGGCCTGGGCAATAGAGCAAGACTCCATCAAAAAAAAAAAATTAAAAATAAAAAAAAAAAGAAAGGAAAGGGAAAGGGGAAAGGGCAAAGGAAAAGGAAAAGAAAAAGAAGAAAGGAAGGGAAAATTATCTGCTACAATAAAGACAGGCATAGTTTGGTGCTGTGCTGATTTGTACTAGATACAGGTATAATTAAGCTGTGTTGTTTTGATAATTCAAAATTTTGATCAATTCAGAGACTTAATATAATCTTAAAACAGTCTTTTTTTTCTGAATGAGGTGATGATAGTATGAACACGGTTCTAAAGTATGACCGATATGACCTCAACATTTTCCCAGATCATATCCATTAGCAATATTCCCTTCTCGGGATTTTAAGCAGTCTTTCTTTACCCAGACACCTTGTTTCAGAAATCTGCTTTACTTTCCTACAAGATGGCAGAGGGGAAAAAAAAAAAAAAGGTGTGGATAGCAACATAAAGCCCACATTTCCTACTTGCATTTATTAGATGGTCTGGAAAATGAATTTCATTTGAGTCCTGAGTACTGCTGACAGGATTTAATTTTTTTAAAGGTTTGATACCATTTTCAATATAACTATTATTCTTCCAAGCAGAAATATCAAAACATTCCTAAAAAGTGCTTAGCAGATTTTTCACCTCCATATTTCTCCTTAGAGAGTGTCTCAGTCTATTTTGTGCTGCTGTAACAGAATATCTGAACTGGGAAATTGATGAAGAATAGAAATTTATTTCTCATAGTTCTGGAGGCTGAGATGTCCAAGATCAAGGCACTGGCATTTGGTCTAGTGAGGGCCTTCTTGCTGCTTCCTTATGTGACAGAAAACAGAAGGGCAAGCTAGCTAAATGCTTCTTGAAGCCTTTTTTATAAGGGCCTTAATCCTATTAATTTGGGAGATTCCCTCATAGCCCTCATTCAGTCTTAAAGGCCCTACCTCTTAATACTATTGCATTGGCAACACCTGAATTTTGGAGGGGACACCTTCTAACTACGGCAGAGGGTGTATTGATCTGTCAAACTTCTGATTGTTCACTACAGTGAAGAATTGGCTGAAATTCAAGTTTTTTTAAATCAAAGTAACACCTCTTCTGCATTTCTAGAATGTAGAAGTTTTTTCTATGGAAAAAAAGCAGCAGTATTATTAAATTATTAGGACATCCATTTTCTTCTCAGTAAATCTACTTTTATTCCATCTCACATAGATTATGAATCATGCCTGTCAGAGGTGATGCTTGATTTTTCAAAGATTAAGTATGGCTTCCTTCCCTACACATCATTCTCTAACTCAGGTGAAATTATAACTCTCTCCCTGCTCCAAGTGATACACACATTGATGTCAGATAATTTATCAATTCACTCATAGGGAAAGAAGTTCAGAATGGAGCCAGGCTATGGTACTCCCTTACTTTATTTTAGGGAGCCCTCAGTTAATTTTGGCCAGCCCTCTTCCTTATCTCTCAGGTTGCAGTTCTTCTCAAGCTCCCACTGCTCCAAAATGAACTTTTTTTCTTCATCAGTATCTACTGACTAAGGAAGCCCTCTTTCTGGAATGTTTATGATGAAATATTATCAATATAAAATTTGATGTGATGCATCTTTATCCTTCAAAGGCCATTTACTTGTTAACAGGGTCTTGTCATTATAATGCATTTGCAACTGCTAGAACTTCAAGCATTCAGGCTATGTGAAGGTTGTCAAGAAAACTTAGGAATACATTTAAGGGTAAGGGGGATCTTCTTGGTGCTATTTAAATCAAATCTACAAACAACCATCTACCCTTCACCTGTGGAAGGTATTTGAGCTTTCTCTCTCCCTGGTACACCTCAAGAGTACTCATGTTAGTTTTGGATAATACTTTTGAAAAATCGCCAACCCTTGTCCTAAGAGGTATTAATATTCTTGACATAGTACTCTTCCAACTCTACCTGCTGTCACCAAAATACATATCTCAGACTGAAATATTCTAAAGGTACATGTGACTGTGTCAGATCAAATGCATCTCTTGTTCTTGAGATCACCTTCCCTACCTCCTTCCCTTGAAGAAGGAAAAAAAAAAAAAAAAAAGAACCCAGCATTTTAAAATACTGGTACCACAAATCCAATGTGGAACATTTAACATTTCATGCAGTGAAATTTAGCAACATTAATACATTTTTAGGGATATAATTTCCCAAGCCAAAATAGAAGAACAAGTTTACTAGCACAATTTTTGCTGTGTTTTGAAAAGTTTCTCACAGATAAATACTTCAAAACACATAGTTCCTGCAATTTAAATATTTTAGGGCACTTCTGAATTCTTAAAAATATTAAGTTACATCTACTACAGGTCAATACTATATAGGAAAATATACCTTATTTTCAAAGATTAAGTCTGGCTTCCTTCTCTACACATCATTCTCTAACTCGGGTGAAATTATAACTCTCTCTGACTGCTCCAAGTAATACACACAATGATCTGAGGATCTTTTTTAAATCATTAAAGAATATTTTGAAAATAATAAATTTCACTAAAAGTATTAGCAGAAATTTAAAACAAAACCACCTTTTTACCTCAAAAGTCATGAGTCAAATAGGGAATACCTTACAGAAAATATTTGCCTGTTTCATGTGATGTAAACTCAGAACATAACTCAATAGAAAATGCAATATACCATTTATTCCTTAGAAAAGTACTACAATATGTGCTTCTTAGAATTAGCAATTTATTAAATGGACTTTATTCTTTGAAAAAAGGGAAATTAAATAGGGATGGGGAAAACATGCTTTCATGTAATTTATTGTCTCCAAGTACTTAAGCATACCAAATATAAAAGTTGGACACTGAAACCAATTTATATCACTACCCTAGGGCCTCATGAATTGGAATTTTCAAAGATTGCTTTGCCTATTTAGGTCTTTGTTGAAAAAAAAAAAGGAATTTCATTAGAAAATGGAATTAATCAGGGCAGCCTGTAGAGTTTATTCACAACATTTGCAACCTAGGAATTTGTTCATTTGAAAGGTTTCATTCTTTTGTCAAGAATTAACTAAAGAGAACCTATGGCATCTGAATATAGCTGAGAGGGATAATTTAGTGTATCTTGAAATTTATTACATAAATGTAGTTTCCTTTCCTCTGGAACTAGATGAGATTTATATGTATCACTTTTTGCCCCCATGCCAGATTCTTTATTTAAAGTATATTTTGTAAATTAAAACAATTTTTTATTTTAACACTGAATAATTATTTTGATTCCGTTAGGGAAATGTTAAGTTATTGTGATAATCTTCAAAATGACCATTAGAAGACAGATTAGATAGATTACAAGTTCCTGGAGGGCAAGAACTATGCCGTGTTCATCTTTTTATCCCTGGTATTCCATTTACTAGAGGAGGAAATAAACAAGTGCTGTCTTGAGTGAGTTAAAGAATGAATGTATTGTAACTCTAATCATGACTATTAGCAACAGGATACATTATTATTGCCATATAGCTTTGCTCATTAGTTTGATATATTTTATCCAAGTCTATATTAACTCTGATACAAATAGTTCATGAAAGCGTCAATACAACTTTAAATGTTTGCATCAAACAGCCAGAATCGTTTAAAATAGCAACAAATCTCTTGTTGGAACAAATATAGCAATTAAATAAATTATTTTAAGACTTTTATAAAATATTTTAGTGGTGAGTTAGATTCAGGGAGAGAGGTTGCGAGAGAGAAGAATAACAATATTCAGGGAGAAAACCAAAACAAAAGAAAATAGAAGAGTCTGCAGTCTACCCATCCTAGGATTAGTCTGCTAAAAGGAATTCATAGAGTAGTATCTAGGTCATGTCAGGGATAAAATTTTAATTGAACTCTTTTGGCTCCTAGTAGGATACCAAAATTTTATGTTAAAATTTCCTACTACGTATATTGTGCTTTATATTATTAGTCAATCACTACAACTCTTATGAACATTAGGTTCCTTTAAAATCCATTCTTTTGTTCCAAATACATAAAAGCTTTTAAAATGCTCTCAGTCGGCTTCCAACAGAAATGCAAGTAAAGACAAATAACTTAAAATTATCACTTCTTTGTAGGATTTAAAACTAATAGCACAAATCTAATAGTTCATCTAAGTGCAACATCCTCCAAACAGACCTCGAACCTCAGGTAATCGCACACTCACCAGTTTTCCTGTTTCACACCTCTGAATTTAAAATCTTCTCTGGTGGTAAAGACTGGCAAAGCTGCCAGAGCTTTTCTGGCTTATGCACTTTGTAGCTCCTTTCACTATGGTCCTGGCCTTTCTTAACTGAATCTAGCCAAAAATTCAGTTGGTTCAATTACTTTAAAAATAATTCTGAATTGAAATCTGCAACCATATAATATTTTTCACATAATACATGAGAATTCTATTCTGTAATATATTAATGCTTCATAAGCTTACTAATCTGACATACTATAAAACCTAAACTCATCTTGCAAGAAAAAAATTATAGAAATACATTAAGTGATACATGCAGATCCACTTTACAACGAAAGGTTTAAGAGAGACTAACGTGGACTTTGTTCAAATTAATATTCCTTCTAAATATTCCTAGGCAAAAATCTAGCTCATGTGACTTTATGTGGGACATTCAGTTAATCAGATATCCAGCAGCAATGCTCATTGTGCCAGTGGGCACAGAGAATCAGAATGATTCAGATATATTATTGCTTTTGGAAGGAGGTTTTAAGACAAAAACACTTACATTTGCATATGTGTTAACTTGGAAAATCACTGCCCCTCAACAGTTTTAAATAATATTTTTGTAGCAGATAGATGGGTAAAGCAATATTTTAGCCATAAGCTTCCATTGTTCTTCAGGAGGACAAAGTACCAGTCTATGCACGATGTATGCCTATAACACAGACAAGAAACCACAATTAAATCAAAGCACCTCCAGCTTAGGTCACTAAATACACAGGTGTGGTTTCTTCACTGGCAGATGACGGCATGATCTATAGGGGGCAGAGTCCGTGAAATAGTCAGTTAACTGAGGAAATGTCTAATTTCCTACAGAACACTCTGTATAACTACATGGCACTACTCTGAAAAGTCTCGGTCATTACCGGATTAGATGGTGAAAACAATCTCTTTAGGCTTGACTTTTGTTAACAGAATGAAATGCCAATAGAAGAATTTAGATTTTGATGCAAAAATGCAAGTTGGCTACCTAAAAACTGGATTCTATAGTATTCAATTAGAACTTGGCAGAGAAAGATGTCTATTTACTACTATCACTACTATGGCTATTATTCCTGATATTAATATTGATGTTACTTTTGTAAATATTATTAGTACTACTCCCATCACTACCACCATTACTATCAACATTGCCACAACCACTTCTTGCCGGGGCTTTTAGTCTGAGTCTTTTCCCTAATCTTCCTACTTTTATTCTTGGCCTTTTATCATCCATGACTGCCTTCATCACCTTTCATCACCCATTCTCCATATTTTAGACAAACTGAGCTTTTTAAAAGTGTGAATTCGATTATATCACTCCCCTGCTTACAACCTTCCAAGGACTCCCCGTTGCCTCAAAGTAAAATGGATGCTGCTTATCGAGTTAAACATAAGTCATTTTGCCCTGTTTACCCAATGTAATACCAAACCAGTGTAGCTGGGGTACATTGAAATCACTGCCTCCTGTATATTGACCATCACTGTCCCCAATGCCGCTAAGCTCATCTGTGCCCCAGAGTCAGAGCCAGAGCCTTTGCACCTGTTTGTTTTTTTGTTTGTTTGTTTTTGAGACAGTCTTGCTCTGTTACCTAGGCTGGAGTGCAGTGGCATGATCTCAGCTCACTGCAACCTCCACCTGCCAGGTTCAAGTGATTCTCCTGTCTCACCCTCCCAAGTAGCTGGGATTACAGGCACCCATCACCACGCCTCACTCATTTTTGTATTTTTACTAGAGATGGGGTTTCGCCATGTTGGCCAGGCTGGTCTTGAGCTCCTCACCTCAGACGATCTGCCTGCCTCGGCCTCCCAAAGTGCTGGGATCACAGGCATGAGCCATGGCACCCGGCCTGCACCTGCTATTCTCTAACTACCTGCCTTTGTACGGAGGCTCCATCTGCTGTCATCTCCACTGTGCAGCTGTCACCTCCTGGAAGAGCATCTTCCTGACTGCATAGTGCTGCCCTGCCAGGCTCTGGCATATTATTTCATTGCGATGTATTGCCTTTGGTATTACTTGCAACTTTTCCTTTTAAGTCTTTACTGTCTGTCTCTCTGAGATGTAACCTTTATGAGAGCAGGAATCTTATCTGTCTTTTTATGTAAAATCAGGCTTATGCGTTGTAAGTACTCAATAAATATATTTTAAACAAATGAATGGAAGAATAAATTATTATTAACAAGACCTTATATTCACTGATCACTTACTAAACACCAATGGACTGTAATCACATTAGCCTAATTAACCTACACGGTCAATCTGTAAGAGAAAAAAGCATTAACAACATATGCAGGGCCTAGGGAAGAAGACAAATGGAATGCACACATCTGAAGTTTAAATATGCAAAAGTTATAAAGCAAGCCAATAGGCTGCTACATAAAATATGTACTCTAAAATACGGACTTTACCCTTATCTTGTCAAATATACCTCCATAGAAACATAAGATGTTTGATTTTGAGTTCTTGTATTCCTCTCTGTCCCACACTGCAGGGGACATCAGGTGCATGGCTGTGAACGTCCAGCTTACATGTCTTAGCTTAAGCCTCATCATCTCAAACAGCCATCTTAAGACAATGGTTTGTGCCTGTGGCCTACCCATAGCAAGGCAAGCTGAGGAAAGGGGCCCATGAAGATACCAGAAGGGGGAACAAGGGCATTTAGGCAAGAGGTCCCAGGAATCCAGGGCTTGTCCTAAAAGGGGAGGTACAGGCAACAGTTAAGCACATTCCCATAGCAGCATGAACTCCTCATCTTGTAAGAAAAGAGGTGGTCAGAGGGAGACCAGAGCAGAGCTTTCCAAAGCATGGGGTCGGGAGCAGGGGCCCCTTTGACCTGAGTCTAAAAATAAAACTAACACTCCACACTCTGAACCTCAGTAATTTGAGCCTCAAATGAGTGAGTGGCAGAGTCAGATTTCTAACGCAGCCATTCTGATTCCAGTGCTCACACTCTCAGCACTCTCCCAACTTTCTTCATAACATGGGAAACACAAAACATGATAATATTTGTGGTACATACTGGCGAAAATCCTGTAAGTACCCAAACTGTCGTGCTGCCTTGAGGAGAAAAGGAATCAGTATCTAAACACATCAAAAACTCATGGGGAACCAACCAGTACATTGCACACTAGAAAGTTGTACACCGTACTTTACTTTTTATTACAAATTTCATAACATTATTAAGATCCACTCAAACATAACCCAGACTATTTGGATAACAGGCAATGTCTTTCCAGCAAATGTTGAGCTCCTGATATGTGTAAAGCACTTTACTAGGTGCTTGGGGCAGGGAAGTGGGAAGAGTATACCATCTAATAGGAAAAATGCAAATAAACCACAGGCTACAATAAAAAGCAGGATAAGTGAAGGATTTGGTAGCAGTACATGGAATTTAATTTAGCAGTAAGAGAATGATTGGTTAATTCTTACTGATGGATTAGGAGAAGAGGGTTGCCAGAATCCAGATGGTATTCAAAATGGAACTTGAAAGATAAATAGGCTTTAACAGCACGGGCTGGTGGGGAACATATTCGGGATTGCTAGAACAACGTGAACGGAGACAGGACAATCAGGACAATTTCACTGCTTGGCACAGCATTGGCAAGTCCAAGATGGCTGGATCAAAGATTCTTCTAGGAGAAACATTTTGAAAGGTTGTTTTGTGTCAGATCAAGGAGGAGTATAAATACAATGAAGAGGCTGGGCATGGTGGCTCATGCCTGTAATCCCAATACTTTGTGAGGCCAAGGTGGCTGGACCACCTGAGGTCAGGAGTTTGAGACCCCAAACATGGCGAAACCCCATCTCTACTAGAAATGCAAAAAAATTAGCCAGGTGTGGCGGCATGCACCTGTAATCCCAGTTACTTGGGAGGCTGAAACAGGAGAATCGCTAGAACCCAGGAGGCGGAAGTTGCAGTGAGCTAAGATCACACCATCGCACTCCAGTCCAGGTGAGAGAGCGAGACTCCATCTCGAAAAAAAAAAAAAAAAAAAATACAAAGAAGAGACATCTGAATTTCATTCTTTAGATATTTAGAGGCAATGAAGGAATGAATGCTCTTGAAGCAAGGAGTAACATAATTACAATTGTTTTAAGAACATAGCTGAAAGAATTTATAAGAATAAATTAGTAGTAAGAAGGACGTGCAAGTGGGATAGTCTTTAACCAGGGCAGTAGTGGTGGAAATGAAAGAACTAAATAGAAGAACTATGGAGAAGCTGAAGCTGAATGAACCGGAATGGCTTGATACAGACTAGCCCACTTGATAAGGGACTTCAGAAAAGGGCTGACCATGATTTAAATGTGTCATGATTTGAATGTTGATAACTAAAGGATGGTGGCTAAGAAGCTCAGGAAACAGGAACAGATGTCAAACACACAGGGTTTGTAGCTAACATTGGAAAACAGGAGGACTCAAGTACCCCAAAGAGGGGAGCAACAGAAGAGACATCTAGAAAAGAGAAGAAAAGGAAAAGATATCTGATGAAGTTAACGGAGAATGGCTTTTTAATTTTGTCAGTGAAGCAAAACCCAGGGTCATTAGTTAAGAAAGGAGGGACTGGAATATGATTAGGATTTTAAATGTTTTACAACTTTTAAAATTACACAATGGGACTTGGATAGGGGGTTTGGGAAGTGGGTTGCTGCACAATTTGACTCCTTATTTGGTTGTCTAATGTTTCCTTTATATGATCCAATAATGGGTACAAAAGCAATTCAAGGAAATATTAGTCCTAACAAGCTCATAGTTTCACAAGAATGTTTTATGTTCATCTCCAGGGCTTTTAAGTGATTTTAATTTTTTTTTCAAATTATTTGTACTTTAGAAAATAATTAGAAAAGAAAAGGCATGTATGCCAAGTCTCCAAACAAGACAGATCACATTTTGGATTTGTGAATGGACAAAATCAATGAAATCAAGAGTAGAACAGTCAATAGACCATTTTACACAAACTCAAAGTTATTTAAGGTGCTTCCCCTGCACACATTTCAGTGCACAGTTCCAGAAAATGAGAAGTTTCATCAGGTCCTTCAGTTCTGGCCATAATATAAAATGGATTGAGATTTTAACTAAAAGGAAAAGAAAAGCAAACAATGGCTTTAACAAACAGTACCCAGAATTGAATTGGCCCTGTTTAATAGCCATTTATACAAATAACTGGTTGCAGAAAATTAACTGACATTTGCCTACAATTTTATAAACCTCCTTTTATGGTATGAATAATAATGGGATTTACTTTGCCATCTCAAAATCGGTCTCTGTAAATTCACACAGTTCTAATTTATCTACCCTAATATCAGGAAGATTTAGCTATAAGACACTTTAATTAGTGCTTTCTCTGTACTTGGTAGTTAGTTACTACTATTTCAGCCTGTTCAGGTTTTGCATGCACACGTAATTCTAGTGTATCACAAAGCAAATATAGATTACTGAAAGGTTACCTCTCAGAATATTTAATAAAGCTAAAAACTAGCAAAATGGAAACTATTTCAAACGCAAGACTGTTGAAGTGCCAGATTCAGGGAACAGAGTCTACTGAGCTCCAAAAGTCTAAAATTACTTTAGCAAAGGACAACAGTGGCAGTGGAGAGGAATAAGATAACAGAAAGGGTCTCAAACTCCTGACCTTAGGTGATCTACCTGCCTCGGCCTCCCAATGTGCTGGGATTACAGGCCTGAGCCACCTGACCAGCCTGAGCAACATGGCAAAATCCATCTGTACTAAAAATACAATAATTAGCTGGGCGTGGTGGCACATGCTTGTAATCCCAGCTACTTGGGAGGCTGAGGCAGGAGAATTGCTTGAACCTGGGAGGCAGAGGTTACAGCAAGCCGAGATCATGCCTCTGTACTCCAGCCTGGGTGACAGAGACTCTGTCTCAAAATAAGTAAATAAATAAATAAATAATAATAGAGGGTGGATCAATAGGAATTGGCGATTCATTGCATACGGAGTAAAGGAAAGGATCAAAAATCAGTACAAAGTGCCTAGCCTAGGTGACTTCGGAGAAGAAACTGGATGACAATGGTCAAAAAAATCAGGAGAGGAAGGAATAAAAAATACCAGGGAGGAATTTGCACTGGAAGGGAGAAGAGGTATTCCATCCTCAGAAATAGAAGGGAAGGGGGACAAACTCAGAGATGTCAAAGAGAAGATTAGCTGATGAAATTCATATGAGCTGAACTCTTATTTTCTCAGTGATACAAGCTCATCAGCTCAGAGCAAGGGAAGAGCTCCCGTCGGCAATGGGATATTGGAATACCAGATCAGACTCCTTTCTGCTGCTTAGTCATTAGTGATGGTCTAGAATTACCATCCCTGGCAGAAATATGAGATCCAACAATCATGAAATAGGGTTTAAAACAAAGAGGCCCAGAGCCTTAAATTTATAACAAATGATCTATTTTACTAGCTAAAGTGAAGGCCTTAAAGTAGGTGTAATAGTGAAATATTTGAGGAGACAAAAAAGACCAAACTTGCTAGGCTGACAGCACAATGTCAAAAGCTGATAGACTGTCCTTCTCAGGTACTCAATCCAAGAACATTGAAATGAGTGAGATTTTAAATACATCTCACTCTCTTCTGATTACTGAACTTGTTCAAGCTCTTCCAAACCTCCAAGAATTGGAAATGTAAGGCATCAGAAATTACCGGTTGTCAATCTGAAACCCATTCACCCTTCTTGCGTGTTTTCCTTCAGAAAATTCTCCCACTATGTGACTTAGTAAACTGAATAGTCTAAGCAATCATAAAAATCAAATTGCTTCACCATGAACTGGTTTAGAAAGAAGTGTTCAACCAACTCTGGCCAACGAGACCCAAGGGAGTTGGCTGCAGGGCCTCTGGGTATGGTTAAGTGGTTTCTTCTTCCTCTGGACATTCCGGTATTTGAATGTGACTTCTGGAAATATACAATCATCTAGTGACCATGAAGGAACACACCAGGGGACAAAGCTAACAGACTGGGGATAATAGAAGTGAAGACAGAAAGGGTATCTTTTAGGCTCTACGTTAACCAACTTGATCATATCTCAGTCCTTCTTTTTATGTGAGAGAACACATTTTCCTCATATTTTAATTTTGATGAGGTTTGTTATTTGTTGTAAATCCTGTCTTAACTGATTTAAGGTGGCCAGAGGAGAAAGTCTCCTTTTCCAGCTATTCACAACTTACTCTTATTGTCTGCTTGATCGTACCAGTCAGCCAAGACACTTTTAACAGAGCCCTGGTGTGTTATAATGTATGTCCAACTATTGTTACACATGTACGTAACTACTTATGACTGTCAACCTGCCTGAGCATCATGATCATAAATAAAAGTTCTGCATTTTGTGGAAGTAGAGGTTTTGAAAGAAGTGAGCCTTATGGCGCAAAGTATAAAGATAAGCCACTTAAAGATATACAGATAAAAAATCTTCATGAAGGAAGAAGAGGAAAACAATTTTATTTCAAAACAGATAAATCTCTAGTGAGCTTTAAGATGTCTATGACCTGCTTTTAAAGAGCAGGCAATGAAAGAAAGGTTTCCTCGGGAATAGACTTCCTGAGTTAAAAATAGCACTTGAAAAAACTTGCTCATTTCATTTGCAGACTGTTAATAGCAAAACTCATCTGGAGGATCTTTAAAATGCTCTGAAAGTAATCCCTGAAACTATGGTCACCCAAAACTTTGTTTTATAAAATGCCAACCAAAACTTCTCCATAAGGTCAAAACAAACAAGTTTATGAGAATAATTACCAGTCCTTAAGAAAAATACATTCATTCGAAAATGTTCATTTACCTGCAAACACTATAAAACCAAACTCTACATTGGAGCTTTGATGTGATTGTATATTCTTATCATAAACATTTTTCAAAAATCAGAGCAAGTTACATAAGCAAAGGATGTATAAGTAGTCTGTACTTTACTACAAAGAGTACAGCTTAAATGTTCCTATCTGGAATCATAATATAGTTCAGCAACATAACACTACGGTGCTGGCTAATCATCAAGCCTTAAAAACATCACACATACACACACACACACACACACACACACACACACACACAAATACGCTAACCAGTATTTTTGTCCCTTGAAAGATATATATTTTCTCATAAATTTAAAGAAGCCTACACAGCTATTTCCTTTAAAGATAAAAAGGAAAAAAATTCTTCTGCTGCAAAATGCAATTAAAACAATTAGAATTAAAAAAAATGTTCACAATGGATATTTTTCAAAGGAATGTCCCAAAGACCTTCTCTTTAGTACACTCTACACGTGACTGGTGTCGTAGTGGTAGTCTATGAGATAGGAAAGAACTGCAGAACAGAAAGCAACGCAGACCTGAAACACAAAAAGAATTAAGATGAATGGGTCAGGAGATCTTGAAAACAACGGAGAGATGCCATCAAGTGGCTGAAGAAAGAATTCTTCATGTGGAATGGTTTTCCCAGACATCACCATCTGGTGGTCAATTTTGAGAATCATTTTAGACTGGTAAAACTGTACAATGTGAATACTGGTCTTTCATGCAGTCCTTAAGTTAAGGCTTGATAACTCCTCACTGACATTCGGAGAATACACTCCATTAATAACCTTTAAACACCATTTAAATGACAGAATCGTAAGGAATAATAAAATAGCACTCACAATTCTATATAGGAGGGGAAGTACATTTTAGAATTTGGCTTAAATGATTTTAGGGAACTTTTTTCATAATAAATTCAAATTGAATAGATATTTGCAACTGTATTTAACCTTGAAGCTATAATTTTTACTTTCCCTTCCCATATCGTTGGCAGCCTAATGTTGGGATCATAAATTGTTATTGTTATTGTTCTCATTTTGCTTTTTTTTTTTTACATGAAATAGATCTTATAAATCATTTTATTTATGAATTCATTTATTTACATCTTCAAAAATTATTTTTGGACCATCTTCGTTGGACTGGGCACTGATTTAGGCATTGGTTATACAATGGTGAGCAAAATGGACATACTGCTGTCCTTAAGCTTGTAATCCAGTGTAGGTGACAGACACTCAAGAAAAGTATTGCTTCACTCATTCGAAATCTATGTTCCGAGCATATACTATTTCTTATGCCTTGTTCAGGGACACATTAGTGAGCAAAACAGATAAGGGTCCCACTCTCAAGGAGTGCTTGGGAGTATAAAGAAGGATGTAAACAAAGGTAGAGGGAAATGACACTGAAGCTTCTATGTGAAACATGAGAAAGAGCCAGCAGTAAGAAGGGCAGGAGCCAGGAGCAGAGGCATCAGGATTGCAGGTTCATATGCAAAGGTCCTAAGATTCACTGGGGGAGGGGAGGTAGGCAGAGTAGCTAGAGGACAATGAACAAGGAGGAGAGTGAGATGACCTGGGGCCAGAGAGGTAGGAGGGGACAGGTCATTGCAGCATGTTGTAGGTAATGGAAGAGAGGGAGTCTGATTTTCAGTTTAAGAGCAATGGGAAGCCACTGAAAACATAGTTACAGGAGTGACAGGATTTGCTTTGTTCGAAAAAGATCATTTCAACTGCTTTTTGGAGGATGGATAGAGAAATGGAAAGATGAATGGATGGATGGGAAAACAAGTATTCTTGTACTTTTAGAGAAAGTTTCGTTTTATTGTTTTCTAACAGAAAATGAATGTAATAACAATCTTCTGAAGGCATATCCCAGACTCCTATCAGCTTCATTAATATTGGTGGATGGCATCTTTTGACCTGCAATATTCCTGATATACGTTCTTGTGCTCAGGAAATCAGAAAACACAAAGATTAATGTTCACACTGCCTCATTCACCAGTTATAATTCTTCTCTTCCTCATGTGAACTCCCCTACCATAGCACTAATCTTACCCTCTGATAAATTAACTTGGTTGTGTGTTCATCTTCTCTACAAGACTAAACACTTATATCTTCCCTCATTTTTTTGCAGTCCCACAATGCTGTCTTTTATTCTTGGGAGCTTTCTTGTAAATGTTTATTTAACTAAATAAAAAATTAAAGTTTAATATTAATTCATTGTACTATAGAATTTTAATTTTTAACATTAGAATCCTTCTCCAAATGAATTTAATTTTTAATTTTCATGGGTATATAGGTATATATATGGGGCACATGAGACATTTTGATACAGGCACGTGATGTATAATAATCACACCATGGAAAATGGGTTATTCATCCCCTCAAGTATTTGTCCTTTTTGTTACAATCCAATTATACTCTTATTTTAAAATGTACAATTAAATTATTTGGCTATAATCACCTGTTGTGCTATAATAGGTCTTATTTATTTATTTGTACCCATTAACCATCTTCTCCTGCCCCCACCCTCCCACTATCCTCTCCACCTTCTGGTAACTGCCCTTCTACTCTCTCTGTGTTCAATTGTTTTGATTTTTAGTTCTCACAAATAAGTAAGAACTTATGTTTGTATTTCTGTACCTGGCTTATTTCACTTAACATAAGCACCTCCAGTTCCACCCATGTTGTTGCAAATGACAGAATCTCATTCTTTTTATGGCTGAATAGTATTCCATTCTGTGTGTGTATATACATATGTATATACACACATACCACGTTTTCTTCATTCATGTGTTGATGGAGACTTAGATTGCATCCAAATCGTGGCTATTGTGAACAGTGCTGCAATAAACATGGGAGTGCAGATATCTGATCTACTGATTTCCCCAAAGGAAAATTTAGATTGAAACCAATTTAACTTTTCTTTTTTAGGTTCTCTAATTATGGCCAGTTGAGGTAGCATGTATGGTTACTCATAAAATCTGCTGCTCAGCCCTTCAGACAAGGTGGATACAAAATATTAGGGTAACACAATGGGTTTTCCTGGACTTTTATTGGACATTCTGGGTTCTGTTCATTTCCTTTAAAGCCATGACATGTTTATCAGACATTGACATTGCTTTGTTCACCTTTCTAAAAATGACAACTTAGGATACCAACCACCTCTGTCCCAACAAGTCCCTCCATCAACATAGAATTCTGCTGTGAAAGGCACTTTCGAGGACCAACTTCTTTCTTCATAAAATTGGGCAATTTTTATTAAGCAATTATTTATTCAGTGACTAAAATGCCTTGCATTCACGGAGCTAAAAGGAGCCATGGGAGAAACAGCGCACAAAATAATGCAGAGATTTGCTATGGAACTTCCAAAAATAATAGACTTTTCTTTCTTTTTTTGAGACAGGGTCTCACTCTGTCACCTAGGCTGGAGTGCAGTGGAGCAGTCATGGCACATTACAGCCTCGGCCTCCTTGGGCTCAAGTCAATCTCCCTCCTCAGCCTCCCAAGTAGCTGGGACCACAGGCATGCACACTTCGCTTGGCTACTTTTTGTATTATTATTATTATTTATTATTTTAGAAGTGCAGTCTATGTTGCCCAGGCTGGTCCTGAACTCCTGAGGTCGAGCAATCTGCCTGCCCTGGCCTCCCGAAGTGCTGGGATTACACACATGAGCCACCAAGCCTGGCCAAGATTTCTTTCATTATGGAGCTTGGCTGAGTTTCTCTGTCCAGCTTTGATTCAACATCCTTTTGGCTCCTGCAGAACCATGGATTTACCTTTACAGAATTACATTTGAAACCTAGAGAGTAATGGTTTGTTCCATGTGTCTGTCTTCTTTATTGAAATGTAAGTCGGTGAGGGCAATTTCTTAATTTTCGCATTTCTCACATCTGATTCATTGAAAGAGGTCCAACAAATGTTCGATGGGTAAAGAAAAAAAATTTCATCACTAGTTGAAAAGTTCTACTGACTCAAAGACAAATGTTTATAGTAAGGAAGAAACTATGCATTATGGCTTAGGTCAGTAACTATCAAGAGAATTTTGCTTTCCTGGGGGACATCTGGCAATATTTGAGGACATTTTTAGTTGTTGCAGGTGGGCACATGTGTACTGCCATCATCTAGTTGGTGGATGCTAGAAATTCTGCTAACCATCATAACACCACACAGGACAGCCACTTATAGCAAAGCATTATATAGCCCAAAATGTCAACAGTGCCAAGGTTGAGACATCTGGCTTTAGGTTAAAGTTTCAATTGTTCTTCACACATATTAAAATGGAGCATTTGCCCCCAAATCTATCCTACTAAAAACTGTTTTGGTACAGCCATTACAGAAAACAGTATGGAGTTTCCTCAAAAATTAAAAATAGAACTACCATATGATCCAGCCACCTCACTATTGGGTATATATCCAAAGGAAATGAAATCAGTATGTCAAAGAGATGTCTGCACTCCCATGTTCCTTGTGGCAATATTCACAGTAGCCAATATATAGACTCTAAGTGCCCCTCAATGGATGAATGGGTAAAGAAAATGTAGTATATGTACACAATGGAATACAATTCAACCACAAAAAAGAAGGGAATTCTGTCATTTGTGGTAACATATATGAAAGTAGATAACATTATTATTATTATATTATTATTATTGAGATGGAGTCTCACTCTGTCACCAGACTGGAGTGCAGTGGCGCTATCTCGGCTCACTGCAACCTCCGCCTCCAGGGTTCAAGCGATTCTCCTGCCTCAGCCTCCTAAGTAGCTGGGACTACAGGCACCCGCCACCGTGCTCGGCTAGTTTTTGTAGTTTTAGTAGAGACAGGGTTTCACCATGTTGGCCAGGATGGTCTTGATCTCTCGTCCTTGTGATCCGCCCACCTCACGCTCCCAAAGTGCTGGGATTACAGGCATTAGTCCCTGTGTCTGGCTGGATAACATTATTTTAAGTGAGATAAGCCAAGCACAGAAACATAAACATCATATTATCTCACTTATACGTAGAATCTAAAAACATTGAATTCACAGACGAGAAGAGTAGAATGGTTGTTACCAGAGGCTGTGTTGGAAGATGTTGGTCAAAGAATATAAAATTTCATTTAGACAGGAGATACAAGTTCAGGAAATCTGCTGTACAACATGGTGACTATACTCAGCAACAACATGTTACGTATTTGAATATCGCTGAGAGATTTTAAATGCTCTCACCATGGAAAGTTATAAGAATGTGAGTAATGCTCAAATTCAAAACGTTAACTAGCTCAAATTAGCCATTCCACAATGTATACATATTTTAAAACATGATGTACATGATATATATAATAATTGTCAATTAAAAATTAAATGATTTTTTTAAAATCACTTTGGTTTTCTCCAAAATATTATGATCTACCAAAACAGTATTTATTAAAGGCTGAACGCCAAACCACTTTAACAAATTGGTCTTGTACATATTTAGACAGTTTACATAAGCTTTATGTGTATATAAGATCAAATGTAATACAATCTCTAAAGTACAGAGGTGGTAAGGGCAAGGATAGAAAAGAAAGAGGGTGGAATTTTAAAAAATGAAGATGAAAGGAAAGAAGACAAAGGGTCCCTTCTTACCTTTCATCCAGATGAGAATGGCTGAAACTGTCCAAGTATCAAAAGAAATCCCCTACCTCTTTCATAGCTTTGATTCCAGCAAAACCACACTCGGTTTTAGACTCTGCCTATTTTTCTGTAGCCATGGAGCCATTTTCTTCTCTTAACCAGCCCAGCTTAGCCACAAAGGGATTTTGTCTAAGTCCCCATAGCTACCACTAATCTATTACTGAATTGACTTTAAGCAAACGTGACCAGAACCCACCACTGTGACCATCTCTAGTCATTTCTGTGTTCCCAGTGCCTCATGTCTAAACTCTGTAAACCATCTTGCTTCCACAAATGTTGAAGATTTTAAAATATTTTACTAATTTTGTAACACCCATTTTAAAAAATGCTAAATGGCTAGTCAAGAATTAGGAGTCTCCTGCACTAAGAAACAAAAGTAAACAAAAAATTTAAAAGAATGCTTTAAATCCACTTGGAAAAAGCCTTTACAAGATCATGATTCACATAATACCCATTGGCTGGCCAGGCGTCCCACCATCCTGCCCTCATTTGCAGACACCCACCACCTCGTCATAATCCGTTCCTTCATCAATCCTGTCCACACACCTCTGCTAAAACAATTTATTAACATAAAACATCAGCTAGTATAAAAGACATAATGCTATACACAAGTGGAAGGTAAAAAGGAGACAAAACCTTGACAAAATATTATTTTGCCTGATGATGTTGAAGTCTAATCTGGTTTAATTTCTTGAGTGTTTTTTGAACTGTGTTTTTAAACCTGAGCAAACACATACCTTTGCCACCCACTAAATGTAAATTTGTACTTCTTGTAACCTTGGACAAGTCTTTTATTCTGTGCCAGCATCCATCCTATTATGTGTAAAATGATGGGTTTCTATATGCTCGTTTTAGTTGTAAAAACTCTGTAAGGTTATTATTGAGTAAATTCATAATCTGAATCTCTTTTCTCTTGGAAGAAAGCCAACTCTGCAGCTTCTTATAGACAGCTGTTGCCACAATTATCTTGTTTTCAAAAATGAATGATCTATAGCCAACCAAGAGTGGGTGGTTAAATCAAAAGAAAAAAAATCAATTTATTGCTTTTCCTTTGATCTGCTTCCAAGATCTGAGATGTGACATACTCAATAAGGATTTCAGCCCATCTGAAGGCCATTCTGTCTCTTTTTTCTTTTATTCAGAAGGATGGTGAACGTGAATGCAGAAAAGAGAGAAAGTAGGAAGTAATCTTCAAAGTTACAAATGCTCAACATTTGATTGGAGAGCATCTTTTTGAGGAGGAAATGGAGTTGGAATTCAGATGCAGTTTCTGGGGATAATGTTTTCATGGCTGAAGTCATTGTATTAATGAGTAAACACAGCCTTACCTCTGATTTCACTGTCGTCCTAACTGTCTTGCACTGCCCCTCTCTCAACAGTGGTGTGTCCATTTACCACTAGAGATGAACTACTCTTTTTCTCAGTGAGCACCAACTATGTGACAGGTGCGAGGCACATAGGATTGAAGAACACTGATGATAAAGGATCCCCCAGACTGGTACATAAGGAGAATGGTATGCAAAAAACTTAGTAAAATGTGATGAGGACTCCAAGAGAGAGCTCCATACGGGGAGTGTATAGAGGGAAAAAAAGATTCCTTGGGTGTGTCGGAGGAAGCTTTAAAAAGGTGATATTTGAACCTCATCTTCAAGGGTGAAGAGGACTTCAAGTAGAGGAGCTAAGGGAAAGGATTTCAGATAGGGGGAATGCATGAGAGCCATGACAGTATGCCTGATATGGGACCTAGACACAGTTTGACGAGGCCAAAACAAAAGGTAGGTGCAAGAACAAGCGCCATGTGTGAGGCTAGGGTGATAGCAGGAGGCCCTTGTGAGGCATGTAAAAAATGTGTGCTATGACTTACAAGTTGATGTGAAATTTGAAGGCTTAGAGAGGCAAATAAAATAGTATTTTACAAAGTAGATTCCAGAGCAAACCAATTCTCTCGGTACTCTTGTTAAACACACACACACACACACACACACACACACACACACACACACACAGAGGTAAGTAAAATTTAGGAAAAGTTGCGAATTATAACATCTTGGATATTCATAATGTATAAATCCTAAACATTCTGATAAATCTTACAATGAGGAACCCTAACATGGTTAAGCCAGCATTTCTCTGTTTTTTTTTTTTGTTTTGTTTCTGTTTTTGTTGTTGTTGTTTTCTTTTTTTGAGACGGAGTCCGCTCTGCTGCCCAGGTGGAGTGTAGTGGCGCGATCTTGGTCCTGCAAGCTCCGCCTCCCAGGTTCAGCCATTCTCCCCTGGTCTCAGCTCCCAACGCTGCTGAGACTACAGGCGCCCGCCGCCGTGCCCGCTATTTTTTTGTATATTTTAGTAGAGACCGGGGTCTTCCACTGCTGGTCTCGATCTCCCTGCCCTTCCGTGCTCCCCGCCGCCTGGCTCCCAAAGTGCTGGGATTCACAGGCGTGAGCCACCACGCCCGGCCAGCATTTCTCAAATGTATCATCTTATTGTTGTTCTGTTTTCTTTTGTTTTGAGACAGTCTGCCTCTGTCACCCAGGCTGGAGTGCAGTGGCCTGATCTCGGCTCACTGCAAGCTCTGCCTACCGGGTTCACGCCATTCTCCTGCCTCAGCCTCCCAAGTAGCTGGGACTACAAGGTACCCGCCACCTCGCCCGACTAATTTTTTTTTTTGTATTTTTAGTAGAGACGGGGTTTCACCGTGTTAGCCATCAAATATATCTTCTTTAACATGTGCAGAATGAGTGTTTGCCGAGTACTCTGGGAAATATCTAGTCATATAAAGTAAATTTGCATCAGTAGAAGAGTTGCTTTAAAGTTATCCTTCTAAAGTAATGTAGCAGATGGACCAGAGGAGAAACCCATTAGGAGAGAGCTGAAATCGTACAGATAAAGATCATGAGGCCTTAAATTGATAGGAAAACGGAAGGGACAGGCTCTTAGATGAAGGATAGGGAAGAGAGTTCAGAGAATATGGTAAATGACTAGATGATAGGTTGATAGTGTGTAAAGAAGAGAGAGAAGAAGATGGATCCCAGGTTGTCAAATAGAGTAACTTAGTAGATGGTGGGATCGCTTTTCAGAAGAGGGAAAACAGGAGGAAGAACAGTTTAGGCAAAATATAGTGATTTCAGTGCTGGTGTGATGAGAATCTTCATGCCATGGACCCAATGACTGGCCAGTAAAAACTATCTGATAGTAAGGGCAAAACATTAAGATTTTTTTTTCATTGTAATAGCAAAGCATGAGCCTGATTAAGCTATTTAAGATATGTTTTCTTTACAAATTTATATCTACAACTTAAATAAAGTGAATTGATTTATACTAGGAGAAACTGTATGTATAGCACTCCTGAGGAAAACACCTTTTTAAAACCAGTAAATGCAAGGGAATGTATCTTTGTACTAAGTCTGTACTTCCATGTATACTGACTTTTAAAGCCGAGACAGAGTGCTGGTAGGTCTTCTGATAATGTCATCCCACAGTTAATATCTCTCCATTATAGCTGATATTTTGATAACTGTTTTGATGTTCATCCAGAAGTCTAACTTCTTCATATTCTAAGAATGAAGTGATATTTCTTTATCAGATATGTAAAATGGGGGAATGGAGGTATTTGGTCATTACATGTTAAATTGCATTGTGAGATGATTTTCTTGTACTCATTCAATAAGTATTTATGCCTCAAGAACACACATCTGAAGGTTTCCACCATCTAAAAAGTATCAGGATTTTACATTTTCTAAGAGCAGATAAAAAGCTGAAGTTATGAAAATGAAAATATTCAAAGGCATAAAACTTTATAGGCACATTTTCTAGGTAAATTAAATGTCCCTCATTTATGTACCAGGCTCTTTGCACACTTTGGGCCATTTAAGCCTTACCAATAACATTATACAGTGAATGCTGTTATTAACCCCACTTTTCAGATGGGGAAACTGAGGTTAAGTTCATGCTGCTGGTGGCAAAGCTGGGACTTGAATCCAGGCAGCCTGGCTCCAGCATCTGATCTCTTGAGCCACCCGGACCTGGCCATACTTCCTTTGCACTTGTTCAGCAGTGAGCTTTCAAGCTAAAGTCCCCATGAATTCTATTTATTATAGGGAGTACAACCTATCCATCATTTATATTTTTTTCCATTACTGAGAAGGAATTCTCTGTTGTATCTCATATTATTTTGCTACTTGTAAGGTGAATGACTTATACGATAATGATTATTTGGTATTTACCTGTGGAATTTTCATTTTGAATTTCTACCCTGTAAAGTAACACTTATTTTTCAATAATATGTCAATATCTTAAAAGATACTAATACATTAAATTCATATGTTCCTGTGCAATTGCTGGCCCCTGGGTACTACGATCATTACTTTACATGCATTATTACATTTAATCTTTCCAACATTCACAGAATATTTTACAGACAAGAAATCTGAGACCCAAAGGGCTAATAGAATTTTCCCTGGTCTCAGTATCCTGAAAGTTGCCCTCTTAAAAGTTATAGACTACTAATTATTTTGGGTATCAAGTATCACGATGAATTTTTACCCTTAATTTTAAAAAATATTTTAACAGAGCTTTTCTTTCTAAATTATACTTTAAGTTCTGGGATACACGTGCAGAACATGCGGGTTTGTTATGTAGGTATACATGTGCCATGGTGGTTTGCTGCACCCATCAACCTGTCATTTACATTAGGTATTTCTCTTAATGCTATCCCTCCCCTAGGCCCCCATCCCCCGACAGGCCCTGGTGTGCGATGTTCCCCTCCCTGTGCCAATGTGTTCTCATTGTTCAACTCCCACTTATGAGTGAGAACATGTGATGTTTAGTTTTCTGTCCATGTGTTAGTTTGCTAAGAATGATGGTTTCCAGCTTTATCCATGTCACTGTGAAGGACATGAACTGTTTTTCATGGCTGCATAGTATTTCATGGTATATATGTGCCACATTTTCTTTATCCAGTCTAACACTGATAGGCATTTAGGATAGTTTCAAGTCTTTGCTATTGTGAATAATGCTTCAATAAACATATGTGTGCATGTGTCTTTATAGTAGAATAATTTATAATCCTTTGGGTATATACACAGTAATGTGATTGTCAGGTCAAACGGTACTTCTGGTTCTAGATCCTTGAGGAATTGCCACACTGTCTCCCACAATGGTTGAACTAATTTATACTCCTACTAACAGTATAAAAGTATTCCTGTTTCTCCACATCCTCTCCTGCATCTGTTATTCCCTGACTTTTTAATGATCACCATTCTAACTGGCATGAGATGGTATCTCATTGTGGTTTTGATTTGCATTTGTCTAATGACCAGTGATGACGAGCTTTTCTTTCATGTGTTTGGCCACATAAACATCTTCTTTTGAGAAGTATCTGTTCATATCCTTTGCCCACTTTTTGATTGGGTTTTTTTTTTTGTAAGTTTGTTGAAGTTATTGTAGATTCTGGTTATTAGCCCTTTGCCAGAAGGATAGATTGCAAAAAATTTTTTCTATTCTGTAGGGTGGCAGTTCACTCTGATAGTCTCTTTCGTTATACAGAAGCGCTTTAGTTTAATTAGGCCCCATTTTTCTATTTTGGCTTTTGTTGTCATTTCTTTTGGTGTTTTAGTCATGGAGTCTTTGCCCATGCCTATGTCCTAAATGGTATTGCCTAGGTTTTCTTCTACGATTTTTATGCTATTAGGTCTTACGCTGAAATCTTCAATCCATTTTGAGTGAATTTTTGTATAAGGTATAAGGAAGGGGTCCAGTTTCAGTTTTCTGAATATGGCTAGGCAGTTTTCCCAACACCATTTATTAAATAGGGAATCCTTTCCCCATTGCTTGCTCTTGTCAGGTTTGTCAAAGATCAGATGGTTGTAGACGTATGGTATTATTTCTGTTCCATTGGTCTATACATCTTTTTTGGTACCAGTACCATGCTGTTTTGGTTACTGTAGCCTTGTAGTATACTTTGAAGTCAGGTAGCATGATGCCTCCAGCTTTGTTCTTCTTGCTTAGGATTGTCTTGGATATGTGGGCTCTTTTTTGGTTCCATGTGAAATTTAAAGTAGTTTTTTCTAATTCTGTGAAGGAATTGACAATGGTAGCTTGCTGGGAATAGTGTTGAATCTATAAATTACTTTGGGCAGTACAGCCATTTGTATGATATTGATTCTTCCTATCTATGAGCATGGAATGTTTTTCCATTTGTTTGTGTCTTCTCATTTCCTTGAGCAGTGGTTTGTAGTTCTCCTTGAAGAGGTCCTTCAACATCCCTTGTAAGTTGTATTCCTAGGTATTTTATTTCCTTCATAGTAATTGTGAATGGGAATTTATTCATCATTTGGCTCTCTGTTTGTCTATTATTGGTGTATATAGGAATTCTTGTTATTTTTGCACATTGATTTTGTATCCTGAGACTTTGCTGAAGTTGCGTATCAGCTTAAGGCATTCTGGGGCTAAGATGATCAGGTTTTCTAAATATACAATCATGTCATCTACAATCAGAGATAATTTAACTTCCCCTCTTCCTATTTGAATATACTTTATTTCTTTCTCTTACCCAAGTGCCCTGGCCAGAACTTCCAATACTGCGTTGAATAGGAGAGGTTACAGTGGGCATCCTTGTCTTGTGCTGGTTTTCAAAGGGAATACTTCCAGCTTTTGCCCATTCAGTAAGATATTGGCTGTGGGTTTGTCATAAATAGCTATCATTTTGAGATATGTTCCATCAATACCTAGTTTATTGAGTGTTTTTAGCATGAAGCGGTGTTGAATTTTATCGAAGACCTTTTCTACATCTATTGAGATAATCATGTGTTTTTTGTCACTGGTTCTGTTTATGTGATAGATTACATTTATTGATTTGAGTATGTTGAACCAGCCTTGCATCCCAGGGATAAAGCTAACTTGATCGTGGTGGACAAGCTTTTTGATGTGTTGCTGGTTTCGGTTTGCAAATATTTTATTGAGGATTTTCTCATCAATGTTAATGTGGGATATTGGCCTAAAATTTTTTTGTTGTGTCTTTGCCAGATTTTGGTATCAGGATGATGCTGGCCTCATAAAATGAGTTAGGGAGGAGTCCCTCTTTTTCTATTGTTTGGAATAGTTTTAGGAGGAATGGTACCAGCTACTCTTTGTACCTCTGGTAGAATTTGGCTATGAATCCATCTGGTCCTGGGCTCTTTTGGTTGGTAGACCCTTAATTACTGCCTCGATTTCAGAACTTGTTATTGATCTATTCAGGGATTCAACACTTCCTGGGAGGGAGTATGTGTCCAGGAATTTATCCATTTCTTCTAGGTTTTCTAGTTTGTGTAGAGGTGTTTATAGTATTCTCTGATGGTAGTTTGTATTTCTATGGGATCAGTGGTGATAACCCCTTTATCATTTTTTATTATGTCTATTTGATTCTTCTCTCTTTTCTTTATTAGTCTAGCTAGCAGTCTGTTTTGTTAATCTTTTAAAAAAACCAGCTCCTTGATTCATTGCTTTTTTTTTTTTTTTTTTTTTTTTTTTTGAAGAGTTTTTCATGTCTCTATCTTCTTCAGTTCTGCTCTGATCTTAGTTATGTCTTGCCTTCTGCTAGCTTTTGTATGTGTTTGCCCTTGCTTCTCTAGTTCTTTTAATTGTGATGTTAGGGTGTCAAATTTAGATCTTCCCTGCTTTCTCCTGTGGGCATTTAGTGCTATAAATTTCCCTCTAAACACTGCTTTATCTGTATCCCAGAGATTCTGGTACAGTGTGTATTTGTTCTCATTGGTTTCAAATAACTTATTTATTTCTGTCTTAATTTTGTTATTTATCCAGTAGTCATTCAGGAGCAGGTAGTTCAGTTTCTATGCAGTTGTGCAGTTTTGAGTGACTTTCTTAATCCTGAGTTCTAATTTGATCCCACTGTGGTCTGAGAGACTGTTATGATTTCCATTATTTTGCATTTGCTGGGGGGGGTGTTTTACTTCCAATTATGTGGTCAATTTTAGAGTAAGTGTGATGTGGTGTTGACAAAATGTATATTCTGTTGATTTGGGGTGGAGAGTTCTGTAGATGTCCATTAGATCCACTTGGTCCAGAGCTGAGTTAAAGTCCTGAATATTTTTGTTAATTTTCTGTTTCGTTGATCTGTCTAATATTGACAACGTGGTGTTAAAGTCTCCCAGTATTATTGTATGGAAGTCTAAGTCTCTTTGTAGGTTTCTAAGAACTTGTTTTATGAATCTGGGTGCTCCTGTTTGGGTGCATATATATTTAGAATAGTTAGCTCTTCTTGTTGCATTGATCCCTTTACCATTATGTCATGTCCTTTTGGTCTTTTTTGATCTTTGTTGGTTTAAAGTCTGTTTTATCACAGACTAGGATTACAACCCCTGTTTTTGTTTTTGTTTTTGTTTCCATTTGCTTGGTTAATCTTCCTCCATCCCTTTATTTTGAGCCTATGTGAGTCTCTGCACGTGAGATGGGTCTCCTGAATACAGCACACCAATGGGTCTTGACTCTCTATCCAACTTGCCAGTCTGTGTCTTCTAATTGTGGCAGTTAGCCCATTTACATTTAAGGTTAATATTGTTATGTGTGAACTTGATCCTGTCATTATAATGCCAGCTGGTTATTTTGCCCATTGGTTGATGCAGTTTCTTCACAGTGTCGATGGTCTTTACATTTTGGGTTGTTTTTGCAGTGGCTGGTACTGGTTGTCCATTTCCATATTTAGTGCTTCCTTCAGGAGCTCTTGTAAAGTAGTCAATGGTGGTGAGAAAATGTCTCAGCATTTTCTTGTCTGTAAAGGATTTTATTTCTCCATCACTTATGAAGCTTAGTTTGGCTGGATATGAAATTCTGGGTCAAAAATTGTTTTAAGAATGTTGAACATTGGCCCCCACTCTCTTCTGGCTTGTAGGGTTTCTGCTGAAAGATACACTGTTATTCTGATGGGCTTCCCTTTGTTGGTGACCTGGACAGATTTTTCTCTCTGGCTGCCCTTAACATTTTTTCCTTCATTTCAACCTTGGTGAATCTGACAATTATGTGTCTTGGGGTTGTTCTTCTTGAGGTTGTTCTTCTTGAGGAGTATCTTTGTGGTGTTCTCTGTATTTCCTGAATTTGAATGTTGGTCTGCCTTGCTAGGTTGGGGAAGTTCTCCTGGATAATATTCTGAAGAGTGTTTTCCAACTTGGTTCCATTCTCCACATCACTTTCAGGTACACCAATCAAACGTAGGTTTGGTCTTTTCACAGAGTCCCATATTCCTTGGAGGCTTTGTTCATTCCTTTTCATTCTTTTGTCTCNGGTTGGGTCTTTTCACAGAGTCCCATATTCCTTGGAGGCTTTGTTCATTCCTTTTCATTCTTTTGTCTCTAATCTTGTCTTCACATTTTATTTCATTAAGTTGATCTTCAATCTCTGATATCCTTTCTGCTGCTTGATCGATTCAGCTATTAATACTTGTGTATGCTTCACGAAGTACTTTACCTCCTTGCATTGGGTTAGAACATGCTCCTTTAGCTCAGAGGAGTTTGTTACTACCCACCTTCTGAAGCCTACTTCTGTCAATTCATCAAACTAATTCTCCATCCAGTTTTGTTCCCTTGCTGGCAAGGAGTTGTGATCCTTTGGAGAAGCAACATTCTGGTTTTTGGAATGTTCAGCCTTTTTGTGCCAGTTTTCCTCATCTTCATGGATTTATCTACCTTTGGTCTTTGCTGTTAGTGACTTTCAGATGGAGTTTTTGCATGGTCATCCTTTTTGTTGATGTTGATGCTATTGGTTTCTGTTTGTTAGTTTTCCTTCTAACAATCAGGCCCCTTTTCTGCAGGTCTGCTGCAGTTTGTTGTGGGTCTACTCCAGAACCTGTTTGCCTGGGTATCACCAGTGGAGGCTGCAAAACAGCAGTTTGCTGCCTGCTCCTTCCTCTGAAAGCTTCGTCCCAGAGGGGCACCTTTCACATGCCAGTGGGAGCTCTCATGTATGAAGTGTCTGTTGACCCCTGTTGGGAGGTGTCTCCCTGTCAGGAGCCACAGGGACCAGGGACCCACTTGAGGAGGCAGTCTGTCCCTTAGAAGAGTTCAAGCACTGTGCTGGGAGATCCACTGCTCTCTTCAGAGCCATCAGGCAGGAACGTTTAAGTCTGCTGAAGCTGTGCCCACAGTTGCCCCTTCCCCCAGGTGCTCTGTCCCAGGGAGATGGGAGTTTTCTCTATAAGCCCCTAACTGGGGCTGTTGTCTCTCTTTCAGAGATGCCCTGTCCACAGAGGAGGAATCTAGAGAGGCAGTCTAGATACAGCAGTTTCGTGGTGCTGGGGTGGGCTCCACCCTGTCCGGACTTCCCAGGGGCTTTGTTTACACTGCGAGCGGAAAACCACCTACTCAAGCCTCAGTAATGGCAGACACCCCTCCCCGCACCAAGCTCAAGTGTCTCAGGTCAACTTCAGACTGCTGTGCTGGCAGTGAGAATTTCAAGCCAGTGGATCTCAGCTTGTTAGGCTCCATGGAGGTGGGATCTGCTTAGCAAGACAACTTGGCTCCCTAGCTTCAGCCTCCTTTCCAAGGGAGTGAACAGTGCTAACTCACTGGCATTCCAGGTGCCACTGGGGTACCAAAAAAAAAAAGAAAAGAAAAAAAAAAAAACTCCTGCAGCTAGCTAGCTCAGTGTCTGCTCAAATGACTTCCCACTTTTGTGCTTGAAACCCAGGGCCCCTGTGGTGTAGGCACCCGAAGAAATCTCCTGGTCTGTGGGTTTTGAAGACTGTGTGAAAAGCGTAGTATCTGAACTGGATAACACTGTCCCTCACAGCACGGTTCTTCACAGCTTCCATTGACTAGGGGAGGGAGTTCCTCGACCCCCTGTACTTCCTTGGTGAGGCGACGCACCACCCTACTTCTGCTCACCCTCTGTGGGCTGCACCTACTAACCAGTCCCAATGAGATGAACGGGGTACCTCAGTTGGAAATGCAGAAATCACCCGCGTTCTGCATTGGTCTCGCTGGGAACTGCAGACTGGAGCTGTTCCTATTCGACCATCTTCTTTACCTTTAATTTCTTTATGTTAATAACTGTATTTGAATATCTAATCTCTTTAATTTTGTTTTAAAGCGTTCATAAACATGACAATGGCTTTAAGACCAATTGGAAAAATTAAAAATAACTAATGATCTCACAATTCTCACTGACCACCATTATTTTTAAGTTTTTTGTCTTCTACTTAAAACTATTATAATCCTGATTTGTATTTGACATTATATCGTAAGTGCTTTCATAGTAATTTTCATACCTTCATCTTAGTTGACTGTATAACTTTACTCCAAGTTTGCTTACATTTTTTAAACTTTTACTATGTCTAAAGTGTTACTGTGACCAAATTTGTACAAATATCTTCTCTCTTCATTTCACAAAAATTAAATTTCAAAAAATGAGAAGATAGTACAAAGACTGTTTATTTTGCTTAAAATTTACTTCCAAGACTGCGAGAAAGAAAAACCCTAAAAGGTGAGTCTCATGAAGACCTCTGAGTCTACAACAGTATCTTTCATCTTCCAACCTTTTGAGCAGTAGCTCTCAGGGCACTTATTACAGATCTCCATGGAGGTGTCAGTTAACCCTGTATATGTTTGCAGGGAAACATTTCTTAGTCATGAGGGATCTCATCTTATTTACTTTCATGTCCTCTATAGCACTTACATGGTTCTGCATAGAGAAGAAAAGCAAAGCTGTGTGTTGATTCTGGCACAATCACAGCAAGTCCAGGTACAAGATGTCCATGAATATGTACAAGGACCATGGAATCAACTGAGGGAATAATCACCTCTGGTCTCAAATACCCAAACACACCTATTCTTTTTTCTCCATTTTGAGACAGGGTCTCACTTTGTTGCCCAAGCTGGAGCACAGTGGCATGATCATAGCTCACTGCAGCCTGAAACTCCTGGGCTCAAGCCAGCCTCCTGCCTCAACCTCTTGAGTAGCTGGGACCACAGGTGCATGCTACGATGTTCAGCTAATTTTTATTTTTATTTATTTATTTATTTTTGAGACTGAGTCTTGCTCTGTCACCCAGGCTGGAGTGCAGTGGCACAATCTTGGCTCACTGCAAGCTCCGCCTCCCGGGTTCACGCCATTCTCCTGCCTCAGCCTCTCGAGTAGCTGGGACTACAGGCGCCCGCCACTACGCCCGGCTAATTTTTTGTATTTTTTAGTAGGGATGGGGTTTCACCGTGTTAGCCAGGATGGTCTCGATCTCCTGACCTCGTGATCTGCCCACCTCAGCCTCCCAGAGTGCTGAGATTACCGTGTGAGCCACCGTGCCTGGCCCCAGCTAATTTTTATTAAAATTTCTTGTAGAGACAAGGTCTTACTATGTTGCCCAGGCTGGTCTCAAATTCCTAGGCTCAAGTGATTCTCCTGCCTCTGTCTTCCAAACCTCTCAAAGTTCTGGGATTACAGGCATGAGCCACCACTCCAGCCACTCTCACCTCTTCTTATTAATCCTTACCCCTGATCTAGCCCACACAATTAGTGTGACTTACCTTTGACCTAATAAAGATTCTGAAGTAGGAGAAGAATGAAAAGGAAGAGTAACACACACACCCCACAAAAAGGGCCAAGAGCTGAGGAAGAAAAACACGTTGTGGAATGGTGTGCTCCCTCTCAGAAGTCAGAGAGAATTCATTCATATTGACAAAAGCAGACCACACCTCCACTCCCATCTGTACTATCTTATATTGATATAAGTAGATAACAAAACTGAAGGATGAGAACACTAACATATATACAATTTTTGTTTATCAATTACACTTCATTAAACCTGGGGAAAGGGAGTGAATGATGTTTCAGTCTCAGTAAGTGATCCAAAGAAAAGCCCCAAATTGGCATAAAATAGCTTCCTCCTACATGAAAATAATAAATTCAGCTTAATAGAGGAGGTTGCACTTCTAAGCATAGAAGCATGAAAGCTTCTATAAGTTTTACACACATTCACTTATTTGATCCTTAGGAAACAAACCCTTGTAAAATGGGTACCACTATCTCTCATTTTTCAGATAAGGAAACCAAGACTAGGAGAGTATAGGCAACTTGCTCAAGATGGCCCTTGAACAGAGTCTGAGTGAAAATCTATACAGGTGTACTTGCCAACTGCACATGGGTCCAGTATGCCTCCCTCGTTCACCTTAAGCATCATTGCTGCCATCCTTTCTTCTCACCTTGTAAAACCACTTCATCTCCATCCTCTATGTCCCAAAGCAGAGCATTTCTATCCTAAACTGTATTCTAAAATCTACTTCATGACATATTGAAAAAATTCTTAGAACTGTATTGGTGGTGCGTGGGGTATCATTTCTTATTAGTACTAGAGAAAGAATGTTTTAACAAAGAAGTATATTTAATTTGGATGATAGAAAAGCAAGATATCTATATAAGTATGAAACACCCACTTAGTTTTCTTAAATCCAAGCATGAGATCGTCAATATTTTAACAGAAATTAGTGGAAAAGATGAATTAGAATTTTCATGATGTAAAGAAAAAATATAAAAGTTAATAAAGCCACTCATATTACTTACAAAATATGTTATACATTTTTGTTTTGTTTTGTTTTGAGATGGAGTCTTGCTCTGTCGCCAGGCTGGAGTGCAGTGGCATGATCTCGGTTCACTGCAACCTCCACTTCCCAGGTTCAAGCGATTCTCCTGTCTCAGCCTCCCAAAAAGCTGGGACTACAGGTGTGCACCACCACATCCAGCTAATTTTGTATTTTAGTAGAGACAGGGTTTCACCATGTTGGCCAGGATGGTCTCCATCTCTTGACCTCGTGATCCGCCCTCCTAAGCCTCCCAAAGTGCTGGGATTACAGGCGTGAGCCACCTCACCCGGCCTGTTATACATTTTTAAAGTGTCAAAATTTTAAATGTCAAAAAGTTTAAAATTTTCTTTGAGCATAATGCCTAGATGTCCCATAGTAGCCAGATAGACTATCTGAATGTAAGTTACCTTTCTGACATTAATTGAAGTTCCTTATGCAGCTTATTAAATTTATTGCAAGATGAAATCATTTGGATGAGAGGTGGGACAATACAGTAATAAGACTGATTTTTAAAAACCTTCTTTGAAAATGGTGACACATATTGGCATGCAAGTAAATATATTTGCTAAATAGCTATTGCTTTTCTGTCCCGTCTGATTATATAAATCAAGTCAACCAAATTTAATAGGCTTCTGATTCCAGTTTCACTAACTTTATTTCCAATACCTCCTTGTCCTGTCATTGGTTTTCAAACATCTGTTCTCAAAAGTTGCTCAAGCCTATGTTAATTGCTTAAACTCCTCCATGATAGATGGCTTAGAAGTGTTCATAAGCCTATTATGAGCGTTGAGCAGCAAGGGAAAACACTCCTGAAATTAACACCAGCAATACCTATTTTGTGTTTTCATTTTCCTTTCTAATATCTAACCATTAACTGAGTCATTAGACTACTGTTGTCATCTCACCAAACTAGTGACTATTCTTTCTCTCACCTCTTTTCCTCTCATATTTTAAGTTCAAGTGACCCACTCAATTAAAACTGAAAACTATCACTATTATTATCAACTGACATCACATCCTGATATCCCTTTGAGAATGAATAACTATCTTGCCACTGAGTGTCGACTAGTTTGTTGGCTTGTTTCCTCTCTGGCTAGAGAAAGCAGAATACATGTCTGTCACCAGTTCCAACACCAGGAACAGATGAAGCCTGCCAGACCTCTCAAACTTAAGGAGTCCCCTGCAGCCAAAACCAGAATCCTAAGAAGTTTGTGCCATTCTCTGTTTTCATATTGTAGCTCCCCACTTTGCATTTCACTACACAGTATGAATGAACTGAAGCTCGCCTGGGTTCTTGCCTTCACTTTATCCAGCCCTTACAATTATATGATTCTGGGCACTGATATCTGGAGAATAATTCCTTTGAAAATATCAAAATAAAGAAAAATGGTTGTGAGTAATTTTATATCATGAGGGAGTAGCAAAATAATAATAATAATAATAATAATAATAATCTACCTTTGATGCTCCAGTAAGAAAGGACAATACTGGTTTTTAAAAAATAGTTAGTACATACAGTTCACCACTCTGCTTCCATTATATTCTTTGTTTCCTCTTTCTATGCCTTTATCCTTTGTCCAGTAATCCTTCCAAGAATCCCCTCCCTTCTTTATCCCTCTTTCTCCCCCATCTTTACTCTCCCCATAAGTGGCAAAATGAGCACAGAGGTATAAAGTAATTTTAGTGTGCTTTGTGTTCTTATTTTATTTTAATTTATTTTATTTTATTGTGGTAAGAATACTGAACATGAAATATCACTAACAAAATTGCATGTGTATAATACAGTATCGTTGACTGTAGGCACAATGGTGTACAGCAGATCTCTAGAGCTTATCCATCTGGCTTAACTGAAACTTTATGCCCATTATTTAGGAACTTCTCATTTTACCCTCTCTTCAGTCCCTGGTAATGACAATTCTTCTCTGATTTTATAAAGTTCACTATTTTAGATACCTCATATTCATGGACTAACACAGTATTTGTCTTTCTGTGGCTAGATTATTTCACTTAGTGTTCTGTGTTTCTATTAATGATGACAATTTTGATCCTTCAAAAGCTATATCCTTCTCTGGGGAAAAAAAAAAGTGATGCCAAATGACAAAAGTTAATTTGATTCCACATGATTCAAATTTAGAAAAAATTAAGAAAGCTAACACTGTTAGTCATCTATGGCAAATTCATGGAGAGTCCCGAGAAGTTATTCTGCCTACCTGGACACTGGATTTCCCTTCACCTCCTGCCCCCTTCCTTTCCTCCCATATCCCTTTCTCCTTTGCCTGACTGCCTTATCCTTCAAGGCTCAGCTTAAATGCCATCTCCTTAGAAAAACCCTCTAAGTTAACACCCAACTCTACCAGTATATGCTCTTATAACACTCTGGAATATTACTTTATGACAATTGTCAAAAATGTAGTCAATAAATTATTCATGTTTACCCTCATTCTAGTCTGGAAGCACCATGAAGGCAAGACCCCTGTTTCATTCATCACTGCGGTTCTGACCCCCAGGAAGTGGCTGCCCATAGGGAGCACTCCGCTCTGTAGATGGTTGTTGAATGAATGAATAATGAATGCAATGAATGCATGGCTAGATAAATGGATGCTATTTCCCTAAGTACTTTGGATTGCAGCTCCTTCTTATCCCCAGGCCACAAAGATTTGGAAGGCACAAGGAGGCTATTTACTCAGACTCTACTTATCTCTGTCACTCCTCACAGAGGACCTAAAACTCCACAGCCCACTTTTCACTCTAGATGCCAAGACACATTCTTTTTGTATGATTATTACACGACTTACTCCTTTTGTGTGATTATTAATTATACTTTTATTTTTTAAATGTCCAGCCACACTGATGGGCATTGATTTTAGGTCACCTAATCTAAATGGACATGACAGAAGATGGACTTGTGCATATCAGTTTTGCTAATAGTTCCAGTGGATAATACGTGACGAGAACAATCTTCACAATTGTCACCTAAAACGAACCTCAGATCTTCATGGCTACTGTTACCATAGTTCTAGGGTGTATGAAAAAGACAGGGATCACTTCCCACTTCGATGCATTTAAAATCTCTTGAGATCAGCTGATCTGAAGTTGCTTCCTATTCTTCAAAGCTGTTACAGGATTCTGATGAGCAAATGGCACAGGAACAAATTTTCTGGGAAAACTTGAAATATTTTACGTTGATTACAATGGCCTTGGGCCACTAAATAATAAACTTGGGCTGGGCGTGGTGACTTACGCCTGTAATCCCAGCACTTTGGGTGGCCGAGGCAGTTGGATCACCTCAGGTCAGGAGTTCGAGACCAGCCTGGTCAACATAGGGAAACACCATCTCTACTAAAAATGCAAAAATCAGCCTGGCATGGTGGTACATGCCTGTAGTCCCAGCTACTCAGGAGGCTGAGGCAGAAGAATCACTTGAACCCAGGAGGCAGAGGTTGTAGTGAGGTGAGATCATGCCACTGCTCTCCACCCTGGGCGACAGAGCGAGACTCCATCTCAAAAATAATAATAATTAATAATAATAATAATAAACTTGTATTAAGTCCATGATATGTCAGGGACTATGAACTGAATGATAAAATGAAACAATTATAGTACTTAGAACATAGTGCTCTAAATGGAAGCCTGAATGTCCTAGCATGGGCTTGTGGGAATAGGAGCTAGATCTGAGGGCCGGGCGCGGTGGCTCACGCCTGTAATCCTAGCACTTTTAGAGGCTGAGGCTGGTGAATCACTTAAGGTCAGGAGTTCAAGACCAACATGGTGAAACCTCATCTCTACAAAAATATAAGAATTAGCCAGGCATGATGGCAGGTGCCTGTAATCCCAGCTACTCGGGCGGCTGAGGTGGGAGAATCGCTTGAACCCAGGGGATGGAGGTTGCAGTGAGCCAAGATTGTGCCACTGCACTCCAGCCTGGGCAACAAAGTGAGACTTCATCTCCAAAAAATAAAAAATAAAAAAAAGAATCAGAGAAGGCTTCTCAGGGAAAGTGGTATTTGTACTGAACTTTGACAGAGAAATGTAAGTTCATGAGAGGAGTAAGGTTAGAGGCCATCTCACGCGGAGCAAACCATGTATACAAAGGAGTAAAGACACAAAAGCGCATGATATACTTAAGGATGAATAAAAGCATAGCACATACACGGGGCGGCAAGAGGTAGCGAGTGAACCAAGATACAGTTTTCCAACTCTGTAATGAAGTTACATTCCAACTTTAGAAATACTTTGAATAATAAAAACAACAATGTTTAGTACAATCATTTCTGAAGAGCTGGTACATTACATGCAAGGCTCTAAAAAGCACAATTCCTGTTCTCAAGTAAAAAGAAAGAAGTGTAAGTAAGCAGTGAAGAGATAAGAACGTCGCATCAAACCATTAGGCCTGGAGAAAACGTTAATTTTGCACACGATTGGGATTTTATCTGCTAGATTCTGTTACCATTGAAATGTTTTGAGGGACTCAGCAGGGGCAAGACAAGCATGTCTGGTTTAAGAGAAAAGCTGAACACATTCCTTCTCCAAGTCAGTGAACCATGGCCAGAGTCTCAACACCTGCACCAAGCAACAGAGCAGAATAATCTCATTTTAAATGAAAGTCTGCATTTTCTCTGGAGGTCAAAACCACTTTATAAAGAGCACTCATCATTGGCCAGTGAGCTGGGAGAGTGGACTATTCTTTTATGTCTAAAGTGATTATTCTGTAAATGAGTTAAAATCTGCATTCTAACAGCATGAAAAAGGAACTAGAGAAATCGGACTAAGTGATGCCCTACATCTGACAAATAGGGACAACACCTCAGCAGGAATGTAACTTGGCCCTTGAAACATTTATAAAATATATTTTTGCCTGTAGTTCCCTATAGATTCTGTTCCCTATAAATAATCTAGTCAACAGTAGAACCTCTTTCATGATGGCAGAATAGGAGGTCAGAACTAATTCAGAGATCCTCACACTTCATATTGAAATCCCTGGGTCACTTTTATTCTATTATTCAACAAAGTAGAATCAATATTTGTATGTCTCACCTTTATGAGTTTGCATAATATCACCATCAAGGGTAGAAGTCAACAGTCTTAGTCTAACTCATTCTTTCTGGTTAGTATTGCAATTTTACAGGTCATATCCAGTTCTTTTCTTATAATTGTATTTTTGTTCAATATGTAGTCGTGCAGTTATTGTCACTCCTCTGCTTGAAACTTTCGGGAGGCCTAGGCAGGCTATCACCTGAGGTCAGGCGTTCGAGACTAGTCTGGCAAACGTGGGGAAACCCTGTCTGTACTAAAAATACAAAAATTAGCCAGGGGTGGTGGGTGTCTGTAATCCCAGCTACTCAGGAGGCTGAGGTGGAAGAATCGCTTGAACCCAGGAGGCGGAGGTTAAAGTGAGCTGAGATGGCGCCACTGCACTCTAGCCTGGGCAACAAGAGCGAGACTGTCTCAAAAAGAAAAAAAAGCCTTTCTAACAGTTTACTCCATCATTCAGAATGTATTTCAAACCCCTATGAGGTCCATGTCCTCTGGACCCTGATCACTGGACTCATCTCATACAACCCCTGCTTGTTCAGCCTAGACTTACGTCTATTCTTCAGCAACACCCAGGTTTCCCTGCCTCAGTGTCATAGAAACTGCTGCTTCCTTTAATAGAAAGCCCTCCTCCCTAGGTATTCACTTAACTGATTCCTTGCAATTATTCTGGCCTCAGTGCAACTGTTCCATTCTGTGGTAGGAAGGATGATGTCTTCCTAATACCCTCACTCCCGGTATACATGCCTTGTAATAGTCTCCTCCCACACGGCATCAGCATTAATCTGTGTGACCAGCAGAATATGGTGAGATGATGGCATGTGACCCATGATGTGTCAAGGCTGAGACGTAACATATTTTGCTGCTCTGCCTTGCCCTTTCAGATCATTTGTTTTGGGGAAAACCAGTCAACATGTCATGAAGACACTCACATGAATCTTACATAAAGATCCGTATGGGAAAGAGCTGAGGCTTCTTGCCAACAGCTGTGTGGGTGCGCCGTCTTGGAAGCAGATTCTCCAGCCCAGTTGAGCCATCAGATAATGGCAACCTCATAAGAGACCTTGAAATAGGCCTACCCAAATAAGTCATTATTTCTGTCTGACAAAAAGCATCAGATAGAATAAATGTTTGTTTTTTAAGGTGCTAATTTTGGGAATACTTTGCCACACAGCAATAATAACCATGATACCTTCTCATATAGAGCTCTCCTGACACCCAGTCAGGGGTAAAAGAACATACCCTGTCACGTGTTATGAAATTATCCCATTTTATTTTCTTTCTCACACTTATTCATAGCTTGTTATCTTGTTAATTTATTGTTATTATTTTGGTTACTGTCTGTCTCTCTTCTTACAGGAATGTAGTTCTTGAAGGCAGAAACTTTGCCTGTTTCATCAAGGTTTATGCCTAAGTTGGGTCATCTGGAATATATGTTCAATAAATACCTGTGGAAAGAACGGCTTATCACTCTGTGAAAATTCTATTTCAGTTATTTCTCCAAAGCACATAGGAGGTTGGCTAATCAAATCCGTTTCTCAACTTGTGTGGTGGCTCACTGGCCTCAGATTCTATGTAAGAATAAGGAGACATTTCTACCCAGCAGAAAAGGGGGAGTAAGGGCTCTCAGTTACCCCTTCAGCAAAAATAAAAATAAAAAAAAGAAAAGATAAAGTTTGAGCGGTAATCATTGTTTAGAAAAGAGTTTAGGGCAGAGAATAAGGAGATTCAATAGAAATGTACATGACGCAAAAGAGAAAAGTGAAAAAAAAAAAGTAAAATTTAGGGGATCAGAGTTAATATAGATGAGATGATCACCAGAAGAACAAAAAAGAGAAAGACAATATTTTAATAACGTGAAAAAAGAATTCAAACAAATGTAATAAAGATCATCTGCTCATCTTCCAACCATCTAAAAAATTTGCACCTGAGCTGTCCAAAGCGGTTTTAAGAGCTCAAGATAGGGAAAACTGCTCTATATCCAACCACTTTCTCTGTTAAATAAAACTTACATCTTTAAAAATTCTACATAAGTACATGGTTTCGGACTTCGCAGGCATATACAAGACTTCACAAACATATAGGAGGTGTAGCATATACACAAGAAATACAGGCAAAAGCTCTACACACATACAGCATGCGTATCTCTTATTGGCACAGCACGTATTTTCATGTGTGGTTTATTCCAAATATTCAGTAGTGAAAACTGGATCTGTTTTTTGACTTCATTTCAGAAAGCCCTTTTGGCCCCACTGGCTTGGGTCCTGCCATATGTACAAAGTCACAGCTACAGAAAGTGCTTGTTTAATCAAGTAATGAAGCAACATTACACCCTTACACACCCTCATATACACACAGTGCATTTCTATATGGCATGGCTTTTCCATCATGATTCATTGGTAAGTGTACTGATATTCATGTAAGGTATAGAAACACAAGCTATTCAATGTGCCCAATTTCAATCAAAATTTTTAAAGAACATAAAATACAGTTCTTTAAAAGTTGTTGTGAGGGAGATTTCCCATGCAGTGTAAAGATAAATTTTTAGGGAGTTGAATAAGCACAGTAGCCTTACAATTTTCAACAAATACTAGTAATAAAATGAGTCCTGGTTGAAAAATGTGAAAAAAGTTTAGTATGTCTTTCCCTTTTCTTACCCTAAAATCCAAAGTTCACAGTGACAAATAATTTCCCAATATTCAAAAATTTTAAGCCTATTTCAGTTCTAGAACATTACTACTGCCTTCAGAGAATCACGGTTGGAAGGGGTCTCCTATCTTTTGACTTAAAACATTTTCTGGATTTCTCCGCTGTTGATGCAAACTTAGCAGCAGTCCACCAGGTCCGTGAATAAAGGAAATGTAGACCATTCTTACATTAAGGAAAAGAGATGAGTGTGCTTCTGGGAGGCCATGCTAAGCGAGAAGCGCAAGTTCCTCTTACGGACCAGACGAGTGTATGGCTGGGGACTAAAAACCCTAAAAAAAGGAAAAAACAAAACAAAACCAAAAAAAACCACCAACGAGCCACAAAGGACTCACCAGGCCTGGCTTAATTTGGTAACGACTGAACTGGCAAACACACCTCGGTGGATTTCTCACCAGGTGGTGACACTATCATCCTCAGCAGCCCTGGACACAAAGTTCCAAACACATGGAGCTGAGCCATTTTCCACCTGATGAACAGTAACAGAAGCTGTCTCCTTGAATCAAAACACACGAAAGAAAGGGGCAAACTGCAGTGACGAGAAGAGAAAAAGGATAAAGATCTATTCACTCTCTATCCCTAGGGAGCCAAACTAGTGGCTCTTGTCTTACTTCTTGTGAAGAGCCAATTCAGCACCACTTATCCCATCCTTGTTGTGCCAGCTGGATAGTCTGAGACATAATTTTGGTTAACAGAGGGGGTATATTTTAATTCACAAGTAGAAAAGTATGAGTTACACTTGAAAGGAATCTTGGCAAATGAACCCCACAGGTAGTAAATATAAATTGAAATGAGAGAGCATCATTTTCAGTGTCTGGGTATGGGGGTACAGGAGAAAAGTGTTGGATTTTTTCTTATCTTTTTAAAAATGTTTGATGTCTAAGACATCAAGAAAATAGAATGAGAGAAACTGACACTATTTTAAAGGTGACTAATTGCACATAGGTCAATTTTAAACAATGACAAAAAATTTTTAAAATGCTAAACATTCAAAATCTTATGTACTAACATAAAAGACATTTAAAAAGTGAAATTCTATTTCACACTATATCGCACAAAGTCCAAATATGCCAATATGTACTAACTGCTTTTCCTGAAGAAATACCAGGTATTGATATATTCATTAGCTCATTTATAAACGTATTCACTCCATGTATTTATTCATTTGATAAGCACTTAAGGAGACTGGGAGATACAAAGATGAAACAGACTCAGAGGTTTCTAATCGATAATAAAACAATTAAACTCAGCTGTATCCACTGGAACAGGCTCACATGCCTGTACATAGTTTATTTCTAGGCTATAATATGAAATTCACCCATTTGTATAATAGAAACTGTATAAATATAATTTATATATTCTCATACTATACTTTTATCATTTTGTATGATCATATATTTGTGTTATATTATTTACTCATATTTATGCCCTATGTAAAAAGAACTCAAATGCATAATTCTAGGAAGGCAGATAAGGAGCCAGGATCTAAAAATGTGCATGAATTTATAGCATGAACATTGTATGACAGCGGTTTTTTTGTTTGTTTGTTTGTTTTTGAGGCAGAGTCTTGCTCTGTTCCACAGGCTGGAATGCAGTGGCACAATCTCAGCTTACTGCAACCTTTGTCTCTTGGGTTCAAACGATTCTCCTGCCTCCTGCGCAGCTGGGACCACAGGTTCACGCAACTGCATCTGGCTGATTTTTGTATTTTTAGTGGAGATGGGATTTCACCATGTTGCCCAGGCTTGGTCTCCAACTCCTGACCTCAAGTGACCAGCCTGCCTTGGCCACCCAAAGTGCTGGGATTACTAAGCCCAGCCTATTAAAGCATTTTTAATTCTCTAACAATCATACGGCATGACCAGAATTATTCTTTATCAGATAGATGTCTGGTTCCATGTATACAGTTCTTCAACAATGAAGAACTATAGCAAAGCCATGATTGCTGCATATAATTTTGACAAGAAACATGACAATGTTAGATGAAAGAAAAAGATGGTTCTGCCACCTGACTTCTCACCAGAAATTCTGTTTTCCTGTCTTCTATTCTCTTTCACCTCTTGGCATAAGACCATAGAGGCAGCATTGGCATGCCAAGTTGAAATTCGTAAGTGCTAACTTGATAAGGTATAATTGTGACTTGTATTTTCCTTGTTAAGGTTGATCATTAACGGTGTCAGTAAGGTTATACATTAAGGTTATAACACCAAAAGGAAGACTTTATGCGACTTTGGGAACTTCACAATGCTTACTATTAATCCACTCCCCAAAGCGCCAATTACACTTGTGCCTATAATAAGTTTGGAACTCTTTGGGAAGATAATGAATCTCTAAACTTGATGATGAATGTATGCAACTTTTTAATGTTTGTTCCTGGGGCAAAGCCCAGGTTACTCTACCCTAGATGCATGTCTGCTGGGCATTATGAAATCTGTTCTTTAGGCTAATCTTGATCTCCTTATTAGTAACTTCACAATCTCTGTTATATTCTGCACAGTGCTCCCCAAGACCCTCCCCTCTGAGTAATCCTGTCTCTCAAATTCGATCCCTGACTATAATACAGGATATGCCACCTTTTATTTCTGGGTAATTATAAATAAAATATGTCTATGGATAAAATTCATAGTTTGCATGTCCTCATCTGTTACTGGTGGTTGTTGTACACTGTTCATTCACTCCTCTCCCAGACGTATGAGTTATCCATCTCCCTTATCCATTAGTTCACCCAGGCTCCAGGCTACTCCAAAGGCTCAGACCACTTCCACTGTGACAAGTGTATGCCAGACAGAGGTAGTCCTTGATTTATTATGTCTTGGGACTGACATTTATAGTCTCCAAGTGGATTTCAGGAGGGAAAAACATCTACTCTACAGAAAACCCTCCCTATGTCAGGACAAGTGCTGAAAATTCTGTTTTTGTCTTGGAACTCAGTGGTTTTACCGTGTAAGACTTCAGAGGCTCTAATTTCCTTCAGAATGGGACAGCTGGGTAATACTATTGTCCTGTTTTCTTTCCATCACTTTCCCATACCTATTAAGGTATTAGTGAAAGAGCACACAAGGCCACTAATATCACATTTATACAGACACTTAAGGGGCCCTGAAAACACCCTGCCGTCTTCCCTTCCCCCGGGAAATGCTGCAAAGACTAGTTAAGCTGTAACTGTGCTGCTCTAAATAGGGAGAATTTTCTACAATTAAATTCCTTAAGAGACTGCGCATAGAGAAAGCCAGCAAATGCTCACATACAACCCTGAGGATGCTCTCTGCAGTAGAGTAAGTGTCATTGTCTTGAATAATCACTGTGCAGTGGGCATGAACTTTTGTTACAAACTTAGGTATGCAAGGTATGACACTTTATTTCTCCATAATGGAAATTAATTTTTACTTATAGCTTCTAGTATGTTTTGTGACAGAAATACAGCCTTTTAGATTAGTTTAACATCCTATCCTTCACCTCCAGTGATTTAGCTAATTTCTTAGGGACTTAAGTGATATTAAGGCCTACCTCAGAAAAAGGGAGCCCTTCTAATTCTCAATGTCTAAATGCTTAAAGCATTTCCTCTGAGTTTGGAAAGAAAGTTTTGAGTTTGCAAAGAAAAGCAAAGATCCCTGCTATCACCATTTCTGTTCATTCTCACTTTAGATCTCCTAGCCAATACAGTAAGGCAAGGAAAAAATAAAAGTATGAGAATTACAAAAGAAGCAGCAAAATGTTCTTTATTTACTATGATATAATTATGTTTGTGGCAATAAAAAACAATCTTCCAATGAATTATGACTTATTAACACAATTAGCAAGATTGTTGGATATGAAATAAGTGCGGATAAATCATTTGAACTTCTATTCCCCAGCAACAAAGCTTTAAAATGTTTTTTAAGTTTTTTAAATTAAACTTTTTTTCTACCAGTGACAGTAGTAAGAAAAATCATATGCATGATCTCTATGGTGAAAATTATAACATTTTATTGAAAGATACAAAAGAATAGTGTAAGTAAAAGTAGTTAACAGATTGGAATAGTCAATATTGCAAAAATGTTACTTGATCACAAATTAATCTATAAATTCAATTCCAATAAAAATTCCAACCCCGTATGTTTGTGCACATGGATGTGTGCGTGTGTGTGTGTGTATTGTATGTTAAGCCTAACTGCTTCTATAATATGTAGGGAATGATGAAGTTCCAATAGTTATACATACTAATTAAGTAGAGGAATAATATCATGGGACTTAACTACCCGATAGCAAACTTCAATTACAAAGCCATATTATTAAAGATAGATAGGTATTGGAGTAGTAATTAACAAATAGAACCTGAGGCAAAGCCCTAGTTGTTTGTTAGAACAAAATAGCCCCAAAATAGAATGCTGAGTGCATAAACGCAATATGCGAGTCAGTTCATAATGGAGAAAGAATGAACTTTTTTTTTCTTTTTTTGAGATGGAGTCTGGCTCTGTCACCCAGGCTGGAGTGCAATGCCGCTATCTCTGCTCACTGCAAGCTCCGCCTCCTGGGTTCACGCCATTCTCCTGCCTTAGTCTCCCGAGTAGCTGGGACTACAGGCGCCCGCCATCATGCCTGACTAATTTTTTGTATTTTTAGTAGAGAGGGGGTTTCACTGTGTTAGCCAGGATGGTCTGCATCTCTTGACCTCGTGATCCGCCCACCTCAGTCTCCCAAAGTGCTGGGATTACAGGAGTGAGCCACCGTGCCCGGTCGAAAGAATGAACTTTTACAAATAAATTGCACTGGAACAACTGACTACATATGTGGAAAAAAATCCTTTCGTTAACCATACACACAAATCAATTATTGATGAATGAAGCACACATATGTGAAAGGCAAGATTTTAAAAGCAATTTAGGGAAATTTATTTTATGTTGGGAGTAAAAGAATTATTTAAGGCACAACATAGATAAGTTATGAAGGGAAAGATCAGTAAATGGAATTGTATCAAAAACTTCTATCCTCAAAAGCCATCAGGGAGTAAAACTGTAAGCTATAAATTTGGATACGACACAACATAAATATTACTATGTAGCATATACAAAAAAGCTCCATGAATCAATAAGAAACAACACTATGAGAAAATAGGAAATAAACACAAAATTTACAAGAGAGAAGAAATAAATGACCCATAAGTAGATTAAAATGTGTTGACCTTTTTAGTAATCAAAGAAAAATTAAAATCATGAGATGTAATTCATGACTGCAAGGTTGGCAAAAGTATAAATATAGAATAATATCAAGCAATGCCATTAATAGAGAGCAAAGAGGATGTTCATCCATTAAAAGCAGATATGTAAATGAGTAAAACTTCTTTGGAAATCATGCAGGAAAGTTTAACACGTACTGGTCTCTGATTCAGAAATTCTATTACTAGGTATTAATTCTTGACACATTTTTGCCTATATGTACCAGGAAATATGCACGAAATGTTTATAATTATGCTGCTTATGATAGCAATAAAACTGGAAAACCCCTATGTGTGTCTCATAAGTAAAATGAAAAAATAAGTTGTGATACTCCCATACAATGTAATACTACACTGCCATGAAAAGGAATGCACTTCAGTTATAACCACTGAAGTATTTGAATCACAAAACTATAATGATAAATTATATAATCAAGTTACTTAAGAATTCACACAATGTGATTTCATGATTACTTAAATTTAAAAACAGATAAAACTAAATAATATTTAGGAAATCCAAAAACTTTTTTTTTTTAAAGAAAAGTTATTAAGAAAAGCAAGGGAATAACAAACATGCTATTCAGGGTAGTAGCCACCTCTGAAGGCCTGCACAGAAAGGAAGATGAGATTGAAATGGAAATGGTGTCTACGGCCACACCACCCTGACGCGCTCAAGCTTGTCTGAAATGGGAATAGTAAATGTATTTCTTTTCCTGGGTAAAGTGTACATAGTTGTGCATTTCCTCATTATTCTTAATAATGCTTTTATTATGTTTGCTGTGTTTTTCCTATGTAGGCTATATTATTCAATAAAATAGTTTTGTTTTGTTTGTTATAAAGAGTTTATGATGAGTCATTTATACTGAGGTAAAAGGCAGTTGAAAGTTTTGGAAAAATCAGTGTTACAAATCAAAGAAGTCTGATTTTTTTTTAACTGATTTTAAAAAAAGAGATGTGGATGACAAAGAGTATCTGAAGGTGGGAAAATGTGAAGTCTACACAAGAGGTTCATTCGTCTACAAAATATTCACATGATCAGGTAAAATGCAGAGCATCTCCCCAAATAGAAAATTTCTGCAGTCCAGTCTGAATATAATAATTTGACTCTTCTAATGGCAGTATTTTAACAAATATCTAATCTGTATTAAAGTAACATGAAGGAGAAGACACTAACAGGAAAAATACTTTAGCAATATGTAATCCATATACACATGAAATAGTTAAGCATCATACTCCACTCATGTGTTTCAGGAAAAGAGGATGCAGAGACAAAGTCAGAGACTAACTGTAAAGCAGGAGGTTATTTTTAAAAAATATACAAACAAAAATGAAAGACAAAGGAAAGGAGAATAATTATAAAGAATGTGGGATAGAAATGCAAAACATAGCACATTTTGTTCTGGTGGTCCTGTTATTTCTACCAGTGTTGGGACTAGGGCAGCTGCTTGGATGTGTATCACACAGCATCAAGCAGTAGAAATAACTGCTTTATTCCTTGGTCCATGGGAAAATCCTGATCAATTAGTACAATTTCAGTAAAAGGAACAATAGTTGTGGATCTACAATGAGTCAACCACTGCCCTAAATCCTAGCGCTTAAAAGTAAATAAAACGTGGTCCCAGATTAGAAGAAGGGAAATCAACAACCACTGCAGAGGTGGTAAATTCCATGGAAGAAATACACGTAGGGTCCCCCACAGAAGCACAGAACATTAGCACTTGGCCATGCCAAAGAGGTCAAAGAGGCTTCCCAAAGGGAGTGATTCTTGAATGGAATCTCAAAGAAGTTAGGGAAAGGTAAGAGCACCACAGTGTTAGAATCAGAACAAATGCAAAAGATACCAAATCAGATAAAACCGAACCATGTTAGAAGGGAGTCTAATACTAAAAGGAGGAATAAAGTGTTAATTTTCAAAGAAACACAATTCTTAAACAGTGTATGTTATCAGGCATGAGGAAAACTACATATGCAACATTATATAATCTAAGATTAATACAAACTCTCTAGATTTCACATCAAAGGCTTATAAACTATTTAGATTGAACCGTATGTCATTGCTGGGGTTTTTGTCATGTTTGATGGACAGAAACAGTAATTACGTGGCTCAACCTGACAGAAAGGAATCGACTGACATTTTATTAGAAATAAACTGGACACATATATGACAGAGGGTTCATGATTACATATTGAGATATCCACATGTAACACATATATTATAGAAATCTTACGTATCAAGAAAAAAATGTCAAACCTAAAAGGAAAAGAAAATTCCAGTGCCCAGCAAGTATAAGCAGAAACAGTCCCTTACAAGGATAATCAAAGAAATGCACACTAATGCTGTAAGAAGGTACTTCTGTTTTGGTCATCAGGTTGGTAAGACTCATGTGAAGTTCTCTCCTCACCAAACTTACCCTGTTCAGGTACAAAAAAGGAAGGAAGGAAGGAAGGAGGGAGGGAGGGAGGGAGGAAAAAAAAGAAAAGAGAAGAGAAGAGAAGAAAAGAAAAGAAAAGAAAAAAGAAAAGGAGAAGAAAAGAACACCAATGACCACTTATGCTCATTTCTTTCTTCAAATTTTGAAGAATACCCCATAGTGGAAATGAAAGGAGCTCGATTTCTTTAACAGATTAGCTTTTACTACAAATATTTCCTTTGGCCCAGCTACTAAGCCCGAAATGCGTACACAGACAGAGGAGGGCAACCCCTTCCTGTGAAAATATCAACAGTTGGAGCCAGATCTGCTGGGTAGAAAATATACTATGAAAAAAAAAATCTCCAAATATGGATAGTTACACAACGGACCTCAAAGGTGTGCTGGCTTACTGACGTTCTCCAAGGCAATAGAGGGTGTAGTTAAATATTTGTCCATCTGGCAGTTTTGAAACATAAAGTATTTTTAAAAGAAACTGAAATCTAGACTTAAAAGGAAAACTTTATAGGAGTAAAAAAATGAAATTGTATGTTTTTACCCTGCACATGTGTTTGTGGCAAGCATCTTGGAAGGATGTGAAGCCATTTAATAAGCCTGGCATAACATGGAGGGCTGCTAGGGAATCTGTGGCAGCCTAGAAAGAACCCTGGTGTGAAAGCTTGGAAGTGCTGGTTCCCGCAGCCCCCAAGCAGGCTCAGAGAACAACCTCTAAGGAAGGAAGAGCCTGGAGGAGAGGACTCAGCATAGACGGGGAGAGATGATTTGGGAGCAATGCTGATTGATATTTTTTCAAAGGTACCAATACCCAGCATTGATGGAAATTATCCCAACTTATGCCTGTAATCCCAGCACTTTGGGAGGCCGAGGCAGGTGGATCACCTGAAGTCAGGAGTTCGAGATCAGCCTAACATGATGAAATCCCGTCTCTACTAAAAAATACAAAAATTAGCTGGGCATCAGGGCAGGCTCCTGTAATCCTAGCTACTCATGAGTCTGAGGCAGGAGAATTGCCGGAACCCGGGAGTCGGAGGTTGCAGTGAGCCGAGATCGTGCCTTTGCACTCCACCATAGGTGATGAGAGTGAAACTCCGTCTCAAAAAAACAAAAAACAAAAAAGAAAAAACAAAAAAAAAAAAGGATGTATGATAAGGTCCTCCACTTTTATTGTGTAATGTAAAACCAATTATGTTTTACTGATAGATGACTTCCAACATGATAGTTTCTACTAAGCAGTTTCCTCCAGTGATGGACACCAGCATCTCAGGCACGTGAATGCCATATGGTGGGTCCTGCGGTCATGTGAACCACTAAGATTTACTGCCTATTTCTGGAGGAAAATTTCATTAGGGAAGTCTCATTATGATTTTGAAATTTTGTTTCAACAGAATGTAGTAAAATATTCCCCACATGGAAAATTTCCCGATGGGAATATATGTAGGTTATATGTGATTGCTATGACAAGGAACGCAGCCCTACAAATTACAGAAGTCTCTGGCTAAGTCAGCACCCTCTCCCCTAAAGAAAAAGCCAACAGCAGCAACAGGCCATTTAAAAAAAAAAAAAATTCCTGGATGTTTGAGAGAGGATTTGTGGGAGAAAAAAATAATGGAGTCAAATACGATTTTAGCATTAGCTTGAAGAAACAGTTTCAGAACACCATGTATTCCAACACCGACTCCGTGATACAAAAGCCTTTGTGCAGGTCCTTGCAGGTGCTCCCCTTAGCTAAGGGTCTTTGCACATGAGGTTCTCATGGCCTCCCCTCACACAAACACATACACACACACAAATGCATAAATACAAGGCCTAATTCCTTTCTTTCTCCAGATCTTAACCTAAATGGCACACATTCAGGGAGGAACTCTCTTACCACTATATCTAAATTCCAATATATCTAAATTCATTCCCCTATTATTCTCTATTTCGGCATCCTATTTGCTTCCTTTATAGCATTTATCAGATTCACTTGACTGTTTACATGTTTTTTTTTTGTTGTTTTTCCCTAGCTTGATAGTAAGCTCTATGCAGGCAAAGACCACGTGTGTCTTGTTCACCACTGTGTTCCCAGCACCTGGAAAGCACCTGGTGTATGAGACGTTCTTAATAAATATTTGCTGAAATGGACAGTGAATATCCTGGAGGAAGGGGCACTCTCACAGACCAGTCAGGACCACAAAAGCAAAGTTGGGAGGTGTGCCAATGTGACAAGGACCGACCCTGGCTTTTCAAGGTTAGCCTGTGTCACGAAAGAAGCTGAGAAAACAACAGCAATTCAGGACACATGGGGTAAAGAAGAGGCAAACTTTAGCAGTGGGACAGTGACAGAAGTTGAATGACCATTAAAAACAGTTCATAAGGCCCCAGCCAAACACAGGATCAGGTTAGAGCTTGGGTCACCTTACCTCCAAATCACTTGCCCCCATCTGTTACCATCTATTTTATTCACATATTTTGTTTGCTTTCTGGAATAAGGTTCCTTGGGAAAGCATTTTGTTCATTGCTGTCTCCCTAGGTATAGTATCTAGTACGTGGAATCCACTCAATATATTCGAATTAATTCTGCTGGTGGGAGTTTAGAGTCACGTCTGTCTTTCTGTCCTTTTCATTGCTGTCTACAGCATTTTAACTACACTCTTCTTAAACTGAGGAGGTATACTTTTCATATTATTTTAGAATTTGCTGGATTCCTAAGCCATTGTATGAATTTCATATTAAATTCATAAAAATTACAGGAGAAAAGCACTTTTGCGGGTACATTAACATCCTCAACAATGGTAAGGTACTGTAGATACGAAAATTGTGGCCAGGCATGGTGGCTCACACCTGTAATCCCAGCACTTTGCGAGGCCAAGGTGGGCAGATCACTGAGATTGAGAGTTCGAGACCAGCCTGACCAATATGGAGGAACCCTGTCTCTACTAAAAATACAGAATTAGCCAGGCGTGGTGGCACATGCCTGTAATCCCAGCTACTCAGGAGGCTGAGGCAGAGGTTGTGGTGAGCCGAGATCGCACCATTGCACTCCAGCCTGGGCAACAAGAGCGAAACTCCATCTCAAAAAAAAAAAAGAGAAAGAAAGAAAAGAAAATTGTAGCTAAACAAAGGCTCACTCACCCCAAGCAGGTGAAAGGGTAGTGCTATTTTTAAAAACAAGAGGTATCACAAAGCACTACAAAGTCTGTGCATACTTATGTTTAAACTTCAAGTAAAGTTGTTAGTTTTTATAAGTCTGTTGTTGGAAACATCTGTTAGCACCACCTGTATAGGAATTTAAAGTCAAAATTAATGGCATGCTCTTTCTTGTTTGAGACTAACCAGGATGAGAACTTAAACCACAGGAGAGATGTTCTTAAGGAATGTTACTGCCCCTGCCCACTATCCTCTCCCAATGTAAAATAATTCATTTACTAACTGAAGTATCATCAGACTCTACAAGTGGCTTATGTGACCAGATACCTTTAAGTCAATAAAACCTAAGGTATATGGGTATGCTACCAGCTTTGCCAGCACCTTGAACTTGTAAGAATGTCTGTCTCTACCCCTTGGGGCACTGCTGGATGGCAGCTCTCCTACCTCACCAACCATTGTTTCTCAGTCTCACTTTTAGGACTTCTTTCCTCCTTTCTAGTGCTTCCCAAGGCGCCATACCATGATCCCTCCTCTTATCTTTAATTCCTTTCTTGGACTCTTATCAAATTGTGGTAAAATACACGTCACATAAAACCTACCATCGTAACCATATTTAATTGTATAGTTTAGTCTATATCTATTAAACGATTCCCCCATTCTCCCCTCCTCCAAGTTCTTGGAAACCATCATTTTACTTTCCATTTCCATGACTCTATTACTGATACTTCATATAAGTGGAACCATGCAGTATTTGTGTTTTTGTCATTGGCTTGTTTTACTTAGCATGATGTCCTTAAACTTCCTCCATGCTGTAGCATGTGTCAGCATTTCCTTCCTTTTTCTTTTTTTCTAGAGACAGAGTTTCACTCTGTTGCCCAGGCTGGAGTGCAGTAGTGTCATCTTGGCTCACTGAAAGCTCTGCCTCCCGGGTTCACGCCGTTCTCCTGCCTCAGCCTCCCAAGTAGCTGGGACTACAGGCACTCCCAACCACACCTGGCTAATCTCTTTTTTTTTTTTTTTTTTTTTTAAAGTAGAGACGGGGTTTCACTGTGTTAGCCAGGATCGTCTTGATCTCTTGACCATATCTGCTTGCCTCAGCCTCCCAAAGTGCTGGGATTACAGGCGTGAGCCACCGCACCTGGCCTCCTTCCTGTTTAAAGCTAAATCATATCCCGCTGTATTTATACACCATGTTTGTTTATCCATTCATCTGTTGGTGACCACTTGGGTATTACAAATAATGCTGTTATGAACATGGGTATGCAAATATTTCTTCAAGACTCTGCTTTTAATTCTTTTGGATCTATACCCAGCTCTATTCTTACATTTTTACTACCACCACCCTTCAGGAGTTTCAGATTCCGAGTCAAATGCACTATCTAATATGTATGTGAGTTCAGATACTGTCTTCTGAGAGTTGTGTTTCATGGTTGTGTCTATGTTCCTCCTTTTTAAATGCACTAATCTGTCACACATCCCATCACCAATAGGTTTCCTTGGGGCATTCTGACAGACAATATATAGGGAGGCAGAATGCCAGCTATGAGTCCTGGTTCTGCCACTTGCTAGCTAAATGACCCTGGGAAACTTATTTAACCTTTGTGGTCCTTAGTGTTCTCACCCGTAGTGCCAGCTTCAATGGGTTTTTTTTTCTTTTTAACCAGGCAGGATAAAGGAAATGGTACATGGAAAGTATACACACTAGCATGATACATAGACTAGTACTGAAACATCATAAAAGCAAACCTAAAAGCTAGCTATTATTATTTTGGATTTTAAATTAAAATAATTTATTACTTACAAACATAAAATTAACTTCCATTTCAACTTAAAAGACATTTAGTGATTCAGGATAATCATCCAGAGTTTTAATCCCTCACGTAGTTTTCTCGACATTGGGGGAGATCAAGAAGCTCAATCTAAGTTTTTCCTTAAAATCAACCATCCTTATATGTGAAGAAAACATGGAGAACACAACCCTTGATCTGTCTAATGGCTGAGGAGACTCGATCAGACAGCCTTACAGGTTGTGTCCCAGCTCGCCTCTCATAATCTGAGTCTAATAAACCTTATACTGTTATATTAGCTTGTTATTCTTTTGAGTGGTGTGTTCACACATTTCTGATAACATTTCTAATTATAGGACACATCTATTTATATAGGCAAACCATAAATTAGAATTGACCATGCTGATCATTACAATACTTTCTTCTGGTTAGTGAGGGCAATGTTATTCACTAATGTTTGCTAACTTTGCACTGTACCATAACTCAATTAAGATTTTATAAGCTAAAGACTAATGTTCTCTGCATTACTTAGTATACACAGTTCTAAACTCAGCTGGGAAATAAAAGAGGCTATTCACTCTGCAAAATGCTATAAAAGCCAGATTATTCCTAAGAAAGAATTGCGAATTAAGTCTGAATTTTGTATCGCACTTACAAAGTAAATTGAATTTTTTTTCAAAATAACTTTTATAGACTAAAAAGCTGCAATTCTCAAACATTTTTAAAAATCCATTCTCCATAATTTCCATTTTAGTTAAAATCAGCAAACATAGAACAGGTAAATCCAGAGGCAGATTTATCATGAAATTCATTACACGGGAGATGGAAAAGAACCCTAGTAATGTAATGTATTTACATATTTGCATATTTGTAACACTTACATAAGTAAGATATTTTACATTTTCTCCTAAAAGTGCCCATCCAGTGTAAAACTGTATAAGCTTTAGGCCCCACTGAACCCAAACTCCTGGAATCCTGCCTGGGTATCCGAGGGTTAGAAATAATTTAATCTTTCCAATTGCGGTTCAAATTCCCTGCATTCTCACTAGCACCCACTAGAGGGCCCCAGCTGCATTATGTAAAGAGATGGCCTTTGCCTCTTTTTCTTCCTATTCTTTTTTGTGTATCCAAACAAGCAAGGAAACACTGAGCAAACAGTATAGTCCTCAGAGTTGAAAAGCTGCCTATTAGCTCAAACTGTTGCCATCGAGAGACTGATGTGGCAGAAATGTCTTGCTCTGTTTCCGAGGCTGCCAATCCTTTCACTTGGCAAACATGAGAGAAACAAGGCCCAGCACACCCAGTTTGACAAAGTTGAATAAAAGGCCATTTCATCTCAGGGCTACTTAGTCCAAATCAAACAATGCCTAAGCTATTTGGTCCAAGCCAGCTCAAGTGCTCAGACATCATACAAGGCTTTCTTTGCTGAGAACAAGCACCACCACCACCAGTCTCTGCACACATTTAGCTTGTTCCTGCTGTTTTCGCCAGCCTAACTTCCCAGCTGGAGTAGGTACCAAATTCAAAATTAAGCTTCACTGAGGGCTCTCACCTAGACTCCCCTTGACAATCACTCTGCAGGTGCAAATTAATCCATTATGTTCTGTAATTTCCAAACAGTGGCATATCCATTTTACATAAGCAGGAAGACTAATAATGTCACAGCACAAAATTATTCATATTTGCCTATAACTTTCCTTCAAATCCTTATTTTCTCCTATTTTATTTAATGCAAAAGCCATGTGATTTTCCAGGAAAAAAAAAAAGAGAGATTCATTTCTGAAACCCTATAAGCCATAAAATCAAGGGCTCCACATCTGTTTGAGAAAGTCTGACAATTTTTTCTGAGATCTTCAGAATTTCCTTTCATAAGAAGGTAGGGAGGTGTGGGAATGACTGCAATTTTGTGAGGTGTCATCAGACCAGGATTAGTAGTTTTGTAGTTTTCCGATCAACTTGTTGATAAATCATGATTAACAATTCAGGAAACTCATATAAGACAATAGTAATTCAAATTAAGCTACACCAGGGGAGGGCATGTAATTTATTTGGATTTGCAATCTGTTTGTTGCAAGGAGCCAGAATCTTGCTGTGATTTGCCCTTCATGTGCAAAGCTCATTTTGCAAAATCCATCTTCCATAGAGAGGGAAAATCTCAACCCTGAGAATCTAGCCCATTAATACATTAATTCTTTAATACATCACTAACCAAAGTAGCTTTGTTGGTCATTTGTGACCAAAGGAGTTACAATGAGTATGGGAGACTGGGATAGGAAAAGAGATATTCACTGGAATCAGGAAATAACAAGTTTGCTACTTTTAACTTAAGAGATTCGCAATGGAAAACCCCTATCCAGGGGGAAGAGGCCAAAGGAAATAGAAGTCAGTACAATACATTCTATTCAATTCCACCTGGAATACTATTGATAAAAATCACGTATTAAATAACCTAGCCATTTTTGTCTGCATCTCGGATTTAATCTTGTACCACTCTACCCCTTGTTTGTTGTGCTTCAGGTATACCGATCTTTTTCCTATTTTTCAAAATGCCAACCCCTTCTGCCTGCCCAGATTGTTTTCTCACATCTTCAGATGCGTCACATTGTTTAATTCGAACCTCAAATGTCACCTCTCACAGAAGCATTCTTTGACCACTATTTACAAACCTTGTTCATTTACTTGTTCATTTTCCTGTCTCCCTCTAAGCCAATGTAAATTCCGTAAAAGCAGAATCTTCTATATCTTGTTCACTGGTAAATACCCCAGAGCCTAGAAACTTCTCTTTGTAAGCATCTTTTACTAGGTGCTCAACAAATACTTGTTGATTGAATGAATGAATGAACCAAGAATAAGATTATTCTCAACATTTTAAATATACATATAATATTACATGATATAACATGTATTATATATTATAATGTATATTATATATAATATATTGTTATATATGATATATCACATATCATATATAATTATATATACTATGATATATATCATGATATATATGATATATCATATGATATATGATATATTATAAAAT
>NW_016805609.1:2566594-2612971 GCF_001698545.2 Rhinopithecus bieti
TATATATTATATTATATATTATAATGTAAGATAGTATCAGGATACCCATCCTCTGGAGATTTACCATCTAATTTGAGAAATACATTGTGTAAGAGAAGTAATACCTGTATGTATTGTACAAATGCCAAGAAGAGGCAGAAATAGAATAGTTCACAGGAGAAGCAATGACTTGCCTTCCCTTCTGAAGTCTCAGGAATTTCAGAATATACACCAATGATCTTTCATGGCTGCATATAAGATTTTTGTACTGGCAATCACTATGAGGCTGCCTCACCAATTCCATCCTATTTGGGGTAATTTATCTGTGCTCATGGTAACAGATAAGATATATAAATGCTGAGCAACTTCAGAAAAGTGGAAATATGACAAGCGTAGGCTCTCAATTTGGAGGGTACAGAGGAAGGCCTTCAAAATTCAACTGCTGGATTTCAATGTACAAAAAAACTACAACTCCAGAATTATAGAATGTGTCATTTACTCAGAAAAATAAAGCCTGGACTTCAGTATACTTTATACTAGCCATGCACTGTATATCAATTGAATAAGATCGTTTGTTTCTCACAGCAGCAACGTAAGACCTACACATGTGTTATTTTCATTAGCCCATTTAATAAATGAGGAAATGGTAATTAGAGTGGCTGAGCAATGCACCCGATGTCACATACACAGTAACAGCTGGAATTTGGATTTTGGAAGCAGCTACTCTACAATTGAGGTAGCAATTCTTATAAACTCTTGGTCAGTTTGCTCAGATATTTACAGGTATTACCAAATAGAGGTACCAATGAGTCCGAGCTTAAACTTGTAGAGGGCAGCAGACCTGTGTTAACGATCCCTTTTCAATTTAGAACTGGACTCGGTCACAGAAAATATTAAATATTTAATATTTTAAAAATGCTAAATATTTTTTATTGGCTGGAAACATTTGCTTTCTTAAAGTCAAGGTTTTCCCCATTATTCCTTGCTCTAAACCTGATATTAAATTTATATTAAGTATATTTTTATCTGACAATATTTAATATCATAATTTTAATTATGCTTTTAAAACAAAAGATACCTTAGGGAAAAGGAGAAGGCATGTTAGCATAGAAATAATTTTTAATCTCATAATATTGTCTATGATAAATGCAATTTTCTGGATGTAAAGCTAAAACTGTTCAATTATTAACAAAATTAAAATGTACTGTTTACACAGTTTTTTCATATATGTATACATGCACATACACATATGTGCACATGTGTACATACAGGGAGACAAAAGACAAAGCTTATCTGAGTATGACAGAAAGTTCCCTATTGAAAAATATGTATGTTTGGCTTCTGGTAGTACAGCAGACTAGTCTTACACATGCACACACAAAAACCACACAAACACACAACTCAGGAACAAGGAAGAATTTAAAATGGTGGAACTTTTTAAAAGGCATTTTCACACAGGGCTGAGTTATTAGCGAAATGGATACAGTTCCTTGGAGGCCAGAAATGATAAAGGATGGACACAGAGAGGTGCACAGCACTGAAGCCAGTGTTTACTCTGGGGACAATCAGCCAATCCAGAGTTGACTCAGAGCCTAGATTTTTAAAGAAAATCAAAGAAAAAAGTTTAGGGCCCAACAGGTAGGGAGTCAGACAGAAGACCTGCAGACACGAAGCTGGAAGCTCCCAACGGTTGAGCTACAAAAGTAAAACCTCCTGCAGGGAGAGACAGTGGGGCGTGCATATCTCCTTGGTTCTGACTCTAGGTAGAAATGGGGGGAAAAATTCCCAAGACTTTCTAACTCCAAGTCCAGTTGTGTTTTGGGAGAACACAATTTACAGAATGTAACTAGTTCAACAGTCCCTCATATACACATTTATTTAAAAGATGTAATGGACACGTAGCACTCTAATGCCACATACAAAGCAAATTCAAATCCTCTCTGGAAGAAGAACACACTTTAACACTTAGAAAGGCATCATAAAATATGTAAGAAAACAGTGAGAGAGAGAGAGAGAGACAGACAGCAGAAAATGCTAACCGCAGGATTCGTCCTAGAAACCCCACAAATATTTAGTATCTATAAATGCGCTTGAAATTAAAGATGATACTGAGAGTATGTCAAAGGAAAAGAAACTATCAAAATTGACCACAGCGTTTTAAAAGGAAAGCAATAAAAATTCTAGAGATAAAGCCTATAGTAGAAATCAGAACCTCCATAAATGCATTTAACAGACGAAGCACACCTGAGGAAAAGTTTGTACACTTAGAGCTGAAGAAATTATTCTACATGTAGCACTGAGAAGGACAGACAAAATCTAAAACAGAAGCTCAAGTTCTAGTGTTCAGTAGTACAGTAGGAAAATCATAGTTAATAATAATTTATTGTATGTTTCAAAACAGTTGGATAGGGTCAAGCCGAGTGGCTCACGCCTGTAATCCCAACACAGTGGGAGGCCAAGGCGGGTATATCACTTGAAGTCAGGAGTTTGAGACCAGCCTGGCCAACATGGTGAAATGTCGTCTCTACTAAAAATACAGAAGTTAGCCGGGCCTGGTGGCTCATGCTTGAAATCCCAGCTACTCGGGAGGCTGCGGGAGGTAGAGGTTGCAGTGAGTTAAGATGGCACCACCGCACTCCAGCCTGGGTGAGAGAAAAAAAAAGCTAGATAATAAGTAGATAAGATTTGAAATGTTCCCAACACAAAGATAAATATTTTATGTAATGGATATCTCATTTACCTTGATTTGATCATTATATATTATAGTCTTGTATCAAAATATCACATGTACCCCTAAAATATGTACAACTATGCTATGTCAATTTAAAAAATACCAAAAAAGGAGGGAAGCTCAGAGACTGGAGAACAGAATGAGAAAATGAAAGATGTATCTATTCAAAGCTCACAAAAGAGAAGACAAGATGGGGCATAGGTGATATGTGAAAAGGTAATGTGACACACTCTTTTGCAAAACTGTAAGACACCGAGTTATATATTTAAGCAGTTTAAGATAGTACAGGAAAAAATAAGAAGAAACTCACCAATATATTGTAATGCAACTTCAGAATACCAAAAAAAGGAAAGGTATTAAAATTGGCAAAAAATAAGAGACCTACAAATGAAAAAGAATATAATGAATGTTGATTTCTGTTTGCAAAACTTGAAGCCAGTATTTGGAATAATATTTTTTAAATACTGAGAAAGAAATACGTGCAATAATTGAATGTCCAATAGAATGAGGGTAGAACCAAGATATTTTCAGACCAATAGAAACAGAGCTTAGAAATAGGAGACTTTTGGCCGGGCGCAGTGGCTCAAGCCTGTAATCCCAGCACTTTGGGAGGCCGAGACGGGCGGATCTCGAGGTCAGGAGATCGAGACCACCCTGGCTAATATGGTGAAACCCCGTCTCTACTAAAAAAATACAGAAAACTAGCCAGGTGAGGTGGCGGGCGCCTGTAGTCCCAGCTACTCGGGAGGCTGAGGCAGGAGAATGGCGTAAACCCGGGAGGCGGAGCTTGCAGTGAGCTGAGATCCGGCCACTGCGCTCCAGCCCGGGCGACAGAGTGAGACTCCGTCTCAAAAAAGAGAAAAAAAAAGAAAAAAAAAAAGAAATAGGAGACTCTCTAAAGAGCTTTCTAAAGGATGTATGTTAGAAAAAAAATACCTCAAAAGCGATATATAAAATTCAAGAAATTGTGAACAAGAGAAATGTGTAGACACATGCTCAAAATAATATAGAAAAATAAAACAGGTCTCATTTATAGAATTAGAAGAATCAACGTATTGCTAAAATCCAAGACAATTGTACAAATCAGGAAGAAATTGATTCACCTGAAATCATTCTAAAACCCTTATACTGTTTGGGAGGAGGCAAAATATTTATTAGGCTTTGTTAAATATGTTTATCAAACTGTATAGGACCTAAAAGAATGACATAAATGTATAAAATCTAAACTAACGGAGAAGAATGGAAAGAGAAAAAACTTGAAAAAGGCAAGGAAAAAAGAAAATAGCACAAACAATATGTTAGGAATGAAGACAGATATATCATCAATAATCAAAATAAATGAACTAAACTCCCAAGAACACAGATGATATCTAATTCAAAAAAGAAAAAATCCAAATATATACTATTAACAAAGACAAACATTTAAAAGAGAAAAGGCTGTTAAATAAAACTTATGTGAGGCCATTACTTTGGATTGAGCTCCTGTACCAGGCCTCAGCAGACCAAACCAAAATGGAGACGATCCTGTCAAGTGCCACATAATTAAACTGAAATCTTAAAATACAGAAAAATCCCCAAACATACCAGTTTTCCAAAATTGGGAGATTCACAACAATCAATCAGAAGAGGCCCAGTATACCTGAGCCAGCATAACAAGGAAGTAACCTCTGCTTTCACCCTTGCAAGCAAAGTAACCTGATGTTAACCAATCTCCTTTCTCGTATTGTACTTTCTTAGTCCTGGCTCAAAACCACCTGTTTTGCCATGCCCAGTGGAGCTCTTTCTATTTTGTAGATTAGATGTTGCCCAATTCATGCATTGCTTATAAAAGCCAATTAGATCTTTAAATTTGTCAAAGATTTATTAGTCAAATATTAGCTGAATCAAGCTAATCACTACTCATCTAAACAGACCCTAAGGCAAAAACCTTAGCAGAGACAAAAGAAAGTCATTACCTATTGATAAGTTATGTAATTTACCAAGAATACGTAATATTTTCACATGTATATGTCCCTACGAAAGAAAAATTAATACAGATACAAAAAACAATTACAAAGCTGCCCTCATAGTGGGAGGTTCTGATACATTGATCATTGATATTATAAAGCAATAAAAAAATTATGGAAATTAGAAGAGACTTGAATAACAGAATCAGAAGCTTGACCTGATGGACAAATAAATCCTGAAACCAGTAACGGAAGACTGAATATTTTTCTCAAGTCCAGATGGGATATTTAGGAAAATGATTGTAATTTAGAACATAAAGCAAATCTCATCCTGTTTTAGATAATCAGTGTCACGTAGATCGTGTTCTCTTACTACAACAGTTAAGTTAGAAACAAATAATGAAAGAGGGAAAAAGGAGGAGAAAGACAAGAAGAGCAGGCAGAATAAGGAGGAAGGAGATAGAAACCACAGAAATTAAAGAAATCCACATCTAAAGAGTGCATGTAAAAGTAAAGCATAATGAAAAAGAAGACATGTTGAAAACCTGGTGAATGGTGATGAAAACACAGTACTTCAAAACTTGAAAACCGCATTTAGAATAAAGGTAGACAATGCATACACACACCCTCACACACTCACACACACAGGGCTAAAATAGGCTAAGGAGTCCATTTTAAAGGAGAATTGTTTTTTAACAAGTTATCAGAAGAAAATAACAATCAAAAGCTGAAATAGATGAGAAAAAAGAATAGAACACAGAAAAGAACATATGAGAGAAATAACAGAGTTAATCTGCTTTTAATGGCTAAAAATCTTGAGCTGTCTCTAAAAAATACTGATTTTTTAAAGAGGGAGAAATATCAGAAATGAAAGTAATAAAAGATGTTATAAACTGTGAAAATATGGTAAAAAGAACATTCTTAGAAATGTGTGAATTATTAAAAGTGACTTAAGTCAGTATTACTATCAGTTTATTAAGAAGAGATAGGAGAAATAGAGAATTAGAATAATCCCAATAATGTTTTTTTAAACATAAGTTAGCTGTTTAAGATTTTCCAAAGAAATATCATACCTAAAGCATTTTACCAGCAAGTTCTACAAACCTTCAAGGAATCAATAACCTCGATATATTCCTACAATTTCTATGGAACAGAAAAGGGGAAGAAATACTTCTCCAAATTTTTTACAAGTCTAACTTTTGATACCGACACCAAAGAGACACCAGAAATGAAAAATAAGAGGCCAATCATAATCATTCATATATCAATGAATGATTATATATTGTCATTAAACTAAAATTGCAAATCAAACACAGCAATGCCCAAAAAAGCAAATACAAAATGACCAAATTGTGTTTATCTCAAGAATATAAAGTCGGTTGAACATTAGAATCCAGAAATGTAAGTCAACACAGCTGCAGTTCAAAGAAAGAAAAGTTTACATATTCATATCGGTATATCTGGTTAAAAGCATTCTTTAACGTTCAGCATCACTTCATAATAAAAACTTTTAAAAAACAATAAATAAAATACAACTTCATCTTGATAAAGGGCATCTACCAAAAAAACCTTACAGCAATTATCTTTTCAATAGTGAAATATTAAAATTATTCCCTTTGAAATGACACACAAAAAATGCCCACTATCACTTCCTTACAACATTAACTTTAATTGTAAGTCAATGCAATAAGTCTAGATAAAAGGTAACACATAAATGGTTTGTAAATAAATAAAACATCCATTATTCATGGACATTTTATGCATAGAAAACTTAAGCATTTCCAAATTATTAAAATAAAGTACACTGCTTTTAAATAGAACATATTAGAAAAATGCAATTTTAAAATATATCCTTTGCAAATAAAAAAGGCTGGTGGCACCTGGGAATAAATGTAATATTAAGATGTGCAAATCCTGTATGTAGAAAGTTCAAAATTTTATTGAAAGACTCTGAGACCTAAATGAATGGAGAGATATACTATGTTTGCGGGAAAAAAATGCTCCATATTGTAAAGGTATCAACCTTCTCCCCCCAAATTGATCTATACTTTTAATGTAATTTCAGTAGAAATCCCAAGGATGTTTCAAAGAACTTGACAGAGTAATTCCAAATATTTTCATGTATGAGTAAAGGACAAAGAATATGTTGACAAAATATCCCTACCAGTTATTAAGACTCATTATAAAAATATAACAATGATATTGTCTTAAGGATAAACAAATAGGCCAATGGCATGAGACAGAACTAGAAACAGACTCATGCGTATGTAGAGACTTCGTATGTGATAGAGCTGGTACTGCATACCTGTGAGGAATGGATTTATCAGTAAATGATGCAGAATTATAAATTCACACAGTAACAAAAAACACAATACAAAATCGATTCCTTCTTGGAATAAATGCAAAAATCTCTTTCAAGACCTTAATGTGAAGAGTAAGGATCTTTGAGAAAATGTAGGTGATTATCTTTATGATATCGTAATAGTATTTTATGTACCAATTTTTTAAAAAAAGATTGATAAACTCAATTTTGTTAAAATGTAAAACTTCTGTTAATCAAGAAGAACCATGAAACAATAATCCAAAAACAGAGAAAATATTTGCTGTACATATGACAAACAAAACTGTACCTAGAGTATATAAAAAGAACTCCTATAAAACAATAAGACAAAAACAAAAAAGCTAATAGAGAAACACACAAACATTTCCCAGAAGAGGAAATGGGAATGCCAGATAAACATATGACATGATGCTCAGACTCTTTAGTAAGCAAAGAAATGCAAATTAAAATCCCAAGGAGATACCATTTCACACCTGCCAAACTGGCAAAACCTAAAAAGCCTGACAATCTTCTTGACAATACTGAGGAGGATATAAAGCTCCATGAATTTTTATGTACCACTGAAGGAAAATGTCATTTGATATAATCACTGTGGGAAACAACTTGCTATTGCATAGTAGAGTTGAATATGAGAATATTCAATGACCGAGTATAAACCTATGATTAATTCTAAGTGTAAACCCCAGAAAAACTCTTGCACGGGTGTACTAGGAGACATAAGAAAATGTCCACAAAAACATCATTCATTATAGCAAAAACCTCTAAGCTCAGATATTCATCAACAAGATGACAGAGCGTTAAATTGTGATTTACTCAATCGAATTCTGTATCATAGTGAGCACAACTGATTCTGAGTATGTTCAACATGGATGAGTCTCAAACATAAAGTGAAAAACAAATCACAGAACAATATACATAATATGATTCCATTTATATGAAATGGACAAAAACAGGCAAAACTAAACTTACATTTTTTAGGGACATAAAGAAGAGGAAATTATTAATACCAAATTTAGATGTAATTATCTCTGTAAGAGGAGAATACACAGGAAATGTCAAGGGTACTGATCATGTTCTATTTTATAACCTGGATATTAAAATAGAGGTGTTTATTTAATGCTATTCTTTATGTTTTTGTTAGCAACACCTGTGTACATATATCTCATAATACTTTTTGCTAAATGCATAACTGTATGAGCAATATAGGTCTCTGAATATAAACCTTGCTGATTCATTACACAACTAACATGATGCTCAGCAAGGTAGGAGGTATTCATTCAAGGGAGGTGATGATGGTCAGGCCTGTGAATAGAAATTAAAAATTATGGAGTTACAATAGACAGAGTACTGTTGTAGAAGGAGCGCTCATGCCAAATGGTGAATCTTAGAAGGCATGAAAAAAATACATAAAATATTTGTTTTAAATGATCATAGGAGAGTAAATTAACTCCATCATGGTTTGAAATCTATTTTGGTTTCCTTTTTCTTTAACAAAAGTATTGTAATTTATCTTGTGAAGCATGAACACGTATCTCAAGCCTCTGAAATTTAAATGCTGCCAGGTGCAGTGGCTCACACATGTAATCTCAGCACTTTGGGAGGCTGAGGCAGGAGGATGGCTTGAGCCCAGGAGTTCCAGACCAGCCAGCTCAACATAGCAAGACTGTATTTCTACAAATAAATAAGTAAATAAACAAACAAACAATCCTGACTTGGTAGCATGTATCAGTAGTCCCAGTTACTGGAGAGGCTGAGATGGGAAGATGGCACTGCATGCCAGCTTGGGCAACAGAGTAAGATCCCGTCTCAAAAAACTAAAAAATAAAAAATAAAAAAATAAGTTAAATGCTTACTATTTTCTACCATAGAAGTAGAAGTTGGTCAACACAGTGACAGAACTCTTCATGGGCACTATTCCTGATCTGAGCCCTAAGATGTAAGTACTATTATCATGCTCATTTACTTGATGATCGATGTATTAGTCCATTCTCATGCTGCTATAACCAACTGTGAGACTGGATAATTTAGAAAGGAAAGTGGTTTAATTGACTCACAGTTCTGCAGGCCTGGTGAGGCCTCAGGAAACTTAGTCCTGGTGGAAGGGGAAGCAAGCACGTCCTTCTTCACGTGGTGGCAGTAAGGAGAATGAGATTGGAGTGAAGGAGGAAGCCCCTTATAAAACCATCACATCTTGTGAGAACTTACTATCACAAGAACAGCATGGGGGAAACTGCTCCCATGATTCAATTGCCTCCCACTGGGTCCCTCCCACCATATGTGGGGATTATGGGAGCTACAATTCAAGATGAGATTTGGGTTGGGACACAGTCAAAACCTATCAATTGAAAATGAAGCACCAAGTTGCTTCACTTGCCCCAGGTCTCATGGCTAGTAAGTGGCAGAAGCAGAGTTTGAATCCAAGCAGTCTTGGCTCCACATTCCTTCTCTTGACCACCTGACTGCCCAATTTCAGTTTCCTTAGCATATCTGTAATGTAATTAACCCTTTTAAGTAATAAAAGGTGAATGGCGCATAGCTGAGCAGACTTAAAGAGGTGACTACCAACTCATACTGGTCTCTTAAATTGTTTTATAAACATAGCATCAAAATGTGTACAGTTGGAATTTAGAGGTACTCTAGTCTAAAATCTGTGGGAGGGTGAGTAGTCCACAGTATGGCTAGTAAACTGTCACCAAAAAAAAAAAAAGTTCCTCTAACAAACTGAGTCAAATCTAAACATGACTCTTTACTGCGGGATATCTTCAGTCTTTAATAGTATGTCATTATGAATATCAAAGCAGAATATAAGATATATTCAACCTTGTTTGATCTGGAAATCCTTAATGTTTGTTTTTGCTGCTTGTTTGTTTTGTTTCTCATCAGGAAGTATAATCCATACATCTGGTTGGGTCAATCCAACATTTCCTATTGTAAAGATCAAGAAACTCATGCACTGAGATACTTGTCTAAGCTCAAGGGATGAATATGGTCCTGGGTACCGTAAAATCTGATTCCCCAAGTTATCATGGCACAAGGAAGGACATTCAAAATAACCTGGTCATTTTTTTTTTTTTTTTTTACATACATGAAGATAAAAAGATTTATGGTTTTACATTTCAGCAACAGTATATAATAAATATGGTACTTCATACTTCACTAATCCCATTAATTATGCCATCATATACTCTTTTTTAAAAAATCTGTTTCTCACGATAATAGGAATTTAGAGTCCAAACAGATGCCCCATCACTGCTTGGCCAGGGCCCAAGAGCAAACTGCAGGTAGCAACACAGGAGACACCTTCTAATGTCACCTCCACGCTCTCTCTCAATCTCTCTCTAGCTCAAAACAGGCCTCCTTCAGAGTACTTGCGTCACTAGGCAAATGTGCTTTCACCTGCAGAATAAATCTCAGTATTTTTATGAAACCTCTTTTATAAGGTTAAAAGAAGACACCAAATCAAAAACTAACATGGGAATAAGAACCAGTTCAACTTATAGCTGACATCGTCCTACTTTCCTAGATACGAGAATCAACTCTGTATTTTATTCCTCTCATTTCCAGGAAGGTAATACTAGATAAATCTTTGCCTAAAAGAAAGGATAAAAAAGAGACTGCTGAATTTAGTGTTCCAATGTTGAACCCAGAAAATATTTTTTCTACTCAAGACCAGAACTTTCTAGTACACACCTTCTGAATGATGAAAACCATTGATTGTGCTTGCAGAGTACAGGCTAAGATAGACGCCAAGAGGTCTGACTGCATTCTCTTTGCAACTGACTAGGTGAAATACCTTAAGTAAACCAAAGAACATTAGGATTCTTCAGATTATCAAGGCTCTCCAATTCTAAGTCTGAATGTGTTTTGACTGAGATGCACAAAAGTCATGTGTTTATTTCAATCACCCCAAATTGACCTAATCCTTAACTCTGTGCCTAGTGCTGTGGTAAATGCTAGTGTGTGCTAATCTCTTAATTCTAACAACTCTCCTACTGTATCTGTATTAATATTCTCCCAATCTTACAAATGAGGAAATTGAAACTGAGAAAGGAAAGAGAAAAAATAGGAAGTTAGGGGGAAGAAGGAAAATAAAAGAGAAAAAGACAAAGGAAGGGAGGAAGGAAGGGAGAAAAGAAGAAAAGGAAGGAGGGAGAGGGGAGGGAGGGAGAGAAGAGAAATGTTAAAGTAATAGAAACTATTCTAATTTGTTAACTATGTAATTGTTCAGTGGTTCGTTATATTGTGAAATGCGCCTCTCAGTTCTCATAAAAATCAAAGAACTTTCCATGTAAAAGTTGTTGGGTTGGCAAACAAACTTTGTATCTTATTTTTTGTTGGCTAACACTGTATACCTTCCCTTAAAATGGCCTTGTGCACATTTATAAATAAAGAAACTGAAAATTTGTGGGAAAAAATGACTATTAAGGATCACACTCCAGATAAGAGGGCAAAAGTTAACTAAGCTTAAATAGATTTATTATAATGTAAAGGAGAGAGAAAATGGGATGAAAATCCACAAGAGGGCATATTTATATAGGAGACATTCAACAGTGGAGGTCTTTCTAGGAAAGTCTAGTGAAGTTAGCTAGGAGCTGTCTCATCTGCTGCCAGATAGCATAACCCACATGTAAAGAGTAAACAGAAATTCGAGTTGACAATTATCTCTGTGCTTGGAGCTATAAAGAACCAAGATGTCACTGACACTGTTACTTATTTCATGGTCCTTAAAGATAAAAGGGTGTCTATAAATAAAAGGAAGGTGAAACAGTATTAATCATAGGGTAACCAAAGCAACAGCAACTTTATAAACATTAGAAACATTAACTTAGTAAAAATTTAAATATATTCTTATTGGTGGTCAAAACACACTTTCGAAATGCATGAATCTGCGAGCTGGTTTTAATGACACTATCATGGAAGCCCACAACAGGGATGCTGCTGATTCATGGGCTAATAAATTAATTTTATTCTTCTCTCCATTCAGTTGTAAAATATATGCATTTCTTAGCTTATATAAGGTCTGTTAGTGCCTTCCTAAGCATGCTATTTTGTCAAAATGTAGACTGAGGAAGTAAATAGAAGACTTACACACTTAACCACAACTTTTGACATTAAGCCTTTTTTTTTTTTTTAACTCAGTATTGTTAACTCAAAACAATGCCCTGAATGGTGAATACAGCAAGACTTCCTTGTGTATGTTTGTTTTTAAAGATGACATTGGTTTAAAAGATTAACCATAATTCTAAGTCAGGAATTTCCTCACACTTACCAATTTAGAACCTTGAGTTAATTAAAGGTCAATCTTCATGATATAAAAGTTTGCCAATAAAAGCCTTGCCAGTTTTCTTTCTTACAACTGTGTAAGCAGTCCCTAGATGACCTATTTCAAATGTCATTTTAAATTCTGAAATGGACAAAAACTACTAAAGCCAATAATCAGATGTATAAGATATATGGGATTCAGCATTTAGGGGGATACCCGCTACTACTGACTCATGTTCTCAGGACCAAATTGAATCCTCAATCTAATGCCTTAAGTAGCAACTTGAAATTTGATTCAATGTGACTTATACATATTAAATAGCTAATATGTGCTAGATTCCATGCTACTAAGCCAAGGCTTCATTTCACCATGCTCTCATTTCATCACTATCAAGTGAATACGTATAGGGCACTTCCTATGTCTATGCCATTTAAAAGCATAAGAAGAAATGTAGGAAAACAGAATACCTGCCCTCAGGGAACTGTCTCAGGGCAACAGGTACCAAAATGTTTTAATTAGGATTGATGTCTGATTAGAGGCAAGAGATCCCACCTCATTCATCTTTGTCTTCTGAGCAAGTGACATAGCATCCTAACCAAAAGCACCCAAACAATGTTTGGGGACCTGAATGGTATTATGAGTAATTTTTCACTTTATAGATAGAAATATTTCCCTTCTAAAGTTTGTCCTATTTCTAAAATAATTCCCAGGAGGGAAAACTGATGCTTTATACATTGACTACTGTTATTCTTAATTCCCAAGAGTCACTGAGTATGTACCAACATATTGTGCTTGTTTTCAAAATCACTTACACTCAGTTCCGAAGCCACATACTGAAGCCATATATACCAAGACTCAGACTAAATATCATATAGCAAAACATAGTATTATAAAAATGTATTTAATGAATCAGTTTGTTGGTTATCTGGTTAACTTTTCTCTATGTATATCTTTTAAAGATATCACCTTATTCAAACGTCAGCTGCTGCTCAGATTATAAGGGGAAAGATTGTATGAAGATGATTTTTGCGTTTGGCAATAGGGTGTGGGGAGAAACCTAGTTTTTAAATTCCAGCTGGGCTGTGAGCCAGTTGCTTCATTATAAAGTGCTTTATTATTATTATTGTAAGAACTGTCTACCTAATGGCTAAATGAAACATCATATACGTATAAGCTATTAATGTAGTACCTAGCATATACTAGATGCTTCATAAATATTAAATTCCTTTATATTTCTGTGGAAACATGAATGATCTATTTCAAATGTCATTTTAAATTCTGAAATGGACAAAAACTTCTAAAGCCAATAATCGGGTATATAAGATATATGGGATTCAGCATTTAGGGGGATATCTGCTACTACTGACTCATGTTCTCAGGACCAAATTGGATCCTCAATCAAATGCCTTAAGTAGAACTCTGAAATTTGATTCAATGTGATTTATACATATTCAATAGCTAATATGTGCTAGATTGCATGCTACTAAGCCAAGGCTTCATTTCACCATGCTCTCATTTCATCACCATCAAATGTGTATGTATAGGGTACTCAAGAGGTTGTCTCCATAGTTAGAAAATTTCATCAATTATTCTCCCTTCAAATTCTACATTGAATGAAACAGGATTTGTGTTTATGCCCCCTCTTTACTCTGAACCATTACAGATAATTGGCATAGCTTTGGGAATAATACAGCAAACTCCAAATGTCTATATAAAACAAAAAATCATGTATAATTTAGTGTCACAAATCAACACCTACACTGTAGGTTTTTAAATTACTTTCTATGAAACTGTAGTTTAAAAAATTTACACATTTAAAAATATCAACTGTAGTTACTTTAATCACACAGAATAAAAGTCATTGCAAATACTCTTCGACATGTCTGAAATCGTAGAGATTTGCCAATAAATATCAGTAAATATTTCATTTATCCTCATCACCTTACTATTTTATGACCAGATTGAAAGGTCAACAGACTGTGAGAAAGAAGGACTACCTAATGGATATGAAAGTCCAAAAGTCACCAAAATACTCTGTGAACAATACTGAACAAAACAAATACGCAAGATCTGCAATGCGTGAGCTTAAAGCAATGAGATCAAATAATTCTAAAATGCTGTTTGATATAATTTCTTTTCTCCAATTCTTGACAGTCATTATACTCCTTGAAGCTGAGGCATCCACTGGTTCAAGCGAAAGGCAGAATGCAGCAAATACAATTATACTCTACTTATAAATTTCAAACTGAAAATCAATTTTTTTTTTTTTTTTTTTTTTTTTTTTGAGACGGAGTCTCGCTCTGTCGCCCAGGCTGGAGTGCAGTGGCCGGATCTCAGCTCACTGCAAGCTCCTCCTCCCGGGTTTACGCCATTCTCCTGCCTCAGCCTCCCGAGTAGCTGGGACTACAGGCGCCCGCCACCTCGCCCGGCTAGTTTTTTGTATTTTTTAGTAGAGGCGGGGTTTCACCGTGTTAGCCAGGATGGTCTCGATCTCCTGACCTCGTGATCCACCCGTCTCGGCCTCCCAAAGTGCTGGGATTACAGGCTTGAGCCACCGCGCCCGGCCGAAAATGAATTCTTAATGGTCAAGTCAGAAACAACACTTATAAGAGCCAGAGCTTTTATTTGTAAGAGCCAGTCTTTGTTGAGAGGATGGATTTAGGAGGCCCAATGAGACAAAGCTGAAAGACGCAGCATAAAGATTATTAATGTCAGTTGCAGAATATGGAATAAATATTTTTTAAAAAAACGAAGGAAGGGAGGAAGGGAGGGAGGGAGGCAGGTAGGGAGGGAGGGAGGCAGGTAGGGAGGGAGGGAGGCAGGCAGGCAGGGAGGGAGGGAGGCAGGCAGGGAGGCAGGCTTTGTAAATTATGGTATGGACTGAAGAAACTACAAAGGGAGAAGTCAAGAATTAAGAAAAAAAGCATAGTGCTAAGTCACTGAGAAAGGCGTAGGGAAGATACCTGGGGACCACAGTAAAGCGAAAGCAGATGTGCGCAGAGTTTTGGAACTTGAAGCCTGAGGCCACTGCAGACTCTAGGGACACTAGCACTGGGCGCTCACCAATGCTCAGAGACTAAGCAAATCTAGTTTCTTCACACACAGTGGCCTGAAGGAACCCAGAGGACTTCCCTGACACCCCACTCCACCATCATGGTGTGATGGAAGCTTCCCCATCTTCCCCAAGAAAAGGAAAGGGACGGCCAAATGGGAGAAAATAACCCTGGACTCACTGCCCTATAAAAAACCTAAACTGTGTAAAGGAAGAGAACAAATTACTTTGAAAAGATAAGACAAATTTTATTTTCCTCCACCATTAACAGAAATGGAAGCTCAACACCAAGTGGAGTTAATTATAGAAAACAAAGTTAAATATCTCTATATCTGCATTCTGCAGTATAAATTTTAACAGGTTACAGTGATTTATTTTTTAGATGTTGACTTCTGAACACTGGTAAATGGAGAAGGAGAAATACATAATAAGAATCTCAAGACAGAGAATGAGAGAAATGGCAGTAAGTCAGAGTGACTAAGGTAAGATACATGCGTGAGCAATCCACATACCACTAGCCATGACCCCATGCATGTCTTGGCACTTTACTGTTTTTACATTTTTAGCTCATTAGTGAGAAGATATAAGCTCCCTGAGGGACAGAGGAGAGAAACCCTGTAAGACAGAGCTCAAGCTTTGCCTAGAGTTAGCAAATATTAAATCTAATAGCCTAGCTTATGTCACTAGCTTATTAAATTACAGAGATACAGAAAATAAAACTCTATTTTCAAGACCTCAAGAGAAATGGCAGAACATAAAGCTGTCACATTATTTCAAAAAGGTTTTTAATAGAAATACTTAGGGAAAATGAAACTATGCTTTATGTTTATTGTATTGCAATGATTGTTCAAGAATTGTTTCTGTGAATTACAAGAAACAAAAAAAAAAAAACCTATTCTAATTCCTATACAAAAACACGTATAAACACACAATTGAGGTTACCCATTCCATAAAATATGTATATTTTAAAACATGTTGTACACAATATACAGTTTTTGCTAAGTGAAATTAATATGTTAGAAACTCACACACACTTGTGAACACAGACACATACATGTTGGTGACCAATACACAAAACTGTTAGCTTGTAGAAACTGCACACATAACTGATGCAACAAATTGATGTACATAAATTGTCTACACAGGTATAGATATAGTAATATTGTATACTTATACTATTTTTATTGCAGTCATGCTAAATTAACATACCAAGTTAAGGATAGAGTTCTCCAGGTCTAGTTTTGATTTGGGTTTTGCTTTTCAGCTGGACTATTTTTTCCAAACTAATGTCAGCTCTGAAAAGCTGCAGGAGCCTCCTGTGGAGGCCCACCTCGTCCGATGGAAGGCAATGTTCCAAAACCCTTTGTGTTGAGTGAGATGAGAAGTTGGTATTGTAAGGACTGGTTTAAGCTGTAAATAAGCATGCTCTCACAAGGCATCAACCAGATGGCAATTAGAATTAAGGTTTACAAACACCAAAGAAATCCAACCTAGTATCTATTGTAAGGGTAATCCTGTACTTAAATCAAGTTCCATTTTAAATTAAGCCTAAATGAATTATTCCCAAGTCTCTACATATTGAATAGTGCATCATAGACATGCCACATCGCCATGTAAATATAAAATGTAGTACCAAAAATTAGGTCACCAATTATTTCTGCAAAAGTTATTGTGTAGAACAGCAATCTGACCTACAATGTTCTCTCTTGAGACATCCTTAAATACTACAGGATAAGAGTAATGGAGACATCAGTGAAACCATGTACAGACAGAAGGAATTACATTCTACTGGTTAGTTTGGTTGGGTTCTGTAGCTTGGGTGAATCTTTCATTTTGATCATGGTCTTCTCTCCTTGCCTAGGATTCCAAGAGCTTCTTAGACACCATCATCACCACAAAAATAGTTCCTACTAGTTGAACATGTTTTAGTAGGTACTAAGCTGAAGACTTGGCCTTCCCTGTCACATTTGATTCTTAAAATACCCCTGTGAGGCAGAGATTATACTCCCATTATACAGATAAGAAACTGAGGCTGAAAGAGACCAAGTATTTTCCCAAACATACACAGCTGGTAATAGGAATACACATGTGCCCATGAGGGCAATGCTCTTCTCATTAGACTTGCAAGAAAGGCGTGGACATTTAGTGCAGTGAGAAAATGAATGGACAGAAATGTTTTAAAAGGTTTAATTATAATCAAAATACACTTGGAATGCTGTAGAAGCAGAGGAAAGCCAAGAACCAAGATTCAGAAACCTCTAGGACTGACAGAGATGGAGGCTGATTTTTGGACATTCTAGCAACAATAACCTTTCCAGGAACGGTGAGCCTTGTAAAATGACTGCATTCATCGCACTAGGGGAGTAAGAAAACTGTCACATAGACCTAATTTGTGTCAAGCCTGCTGATGATGGCTGCTGCTGTTGGTACTTTTCTCCACCGTAAAGGTCTGGTAAATAAAATTACAAGAAAATGTAGTGAAGAATATTAGCAAAGACAGAGTTCTGACTAGATGGAGCTACGAGTGGCTCAAGTGACACATTTGAATACAAAATGTTTTGTTTTCCTTATAAAATATTAAATTGCTAGATAATTTAATGGGCTCCAAGGTAACAAAGAGCACAGTTCCCCAAAATATTTTAGTCTGTAAGCAAAGGTTCGCAGTGGATGTGAAGGTCATTATTCAGCATAGTAGGAAAGCCAGGGCTAACAGGTGATGTTTTGAGGTTTTGGAGTGCTAGTATTGACTTGCTTTCTCTTTTAGGTCATGGTTCCTGCTCTTTACAGCCATATCTGCTCATTACTAGGAATTACCTTATATTTGGATTAGAATAACAACCAACTTTGTGATTGGGATCTGCCTGCAGAGAAATGTGGCCTGAGTGGAACGAGGTGCTTTCCTAGGATCTTTGTTTTTTCATTTCTTTCTCTTGGTTTAGTATTTCTATAATAGACATATTCAATATAGAAAATTTTACTCTACTTCTCAGTTTGTCCTTTTTTATATTACAAAATCCAAAAAGTGTGGAAAATAGATTATAAGTTCACTATTCTGATATCTATAAGCCATATATATACACACACACACACACACACACACATACATATATATATATATATATTTTTTTTTTTTTTTTGAGACAGAGTCTCGTTCTGTCGCCCAGGCTGGAGGGCAGTGGCACCATCTCAGCTCACTGCAAGCTCCGCCTCCTGGGTTCACACCATTCTCCTGCCTCAGCTTCCTGAGTAGCTGGGACTGCAGGCACCCACCACCATGCCAGGCTAATTTTTTGTGTTTTTAGTGGAGACGGGGTTTCACCGTGTTAGCCAGAATGGTCTCAATCTCCTGACCTTGTGATCCACCCGCCTTGGCCTCCCAAAGTGCTGGGATTACAGGTGTGAGCCACCGCACCCAACCGCTATGTATTTATTTTCAAATATAATTTTTAAAAACCAGGCATGGTGGCTCACACCTGTAATCCCAGCACTTTGGGAGGCTGAGGCAGGAGGATCACAAGGCCAAGAGGCTGAGACCATCCTAGTCAACATGGTGAAACCCTGTCTCTACTAAAAATACAAAAATTAGCTGCATGTGGCGGTGCCCACCTGTAGTCCCAGCTCCTCAGGAGGCTGAGGCAGGAGAATCGCTTCAACCTGGGAGGCAAAGGTTGCAGTGGGCTGAGAAAGTGCCACTGCACTCCAGCCTGGTGACAGAATGAGACTCCATCTTAACAACAACAACAACACCTTATAGTATCTGGTTAACTCCATATGGCTCCTTATGTATCACTGTTATTATCTGTAAAATATCTTTGACATTACTATAAAACTTAATAACACTTCACAGATTATTCACTAGTTTGCTTCCAGTTTTTTACTGCAGTTGCTCCTGTGCTGTACATTTTATACATTTTTTAAGACTAATTATTTTGGCTTTACATTCATTTGAATTCCTTCTTAATCTGGAATGCCTGAGTGGGATTACTGGGTCAAAGGCCGTGAACACTTCTGTGAGTACTGATAATCTCCAGTTAGTTTTATGTGACCTGACAATGCATATGATTTGTGACTTCATGGAAATCTCATCATTCCTTTCTCTTATCTTTTATTTCCTTTTCCTATGCTCTTTGTTTTCCTAATAGATGCTTTGATCTTTATTTCTCTGTTTATTTACCAGTCTTGTAATTGCATTTGTTGATTTTTTAAATTGTTGATTTCTTCCAGGAGCATTAAATTTAGAATTTTTTCATCTAAGAGCTGATAATTCAATTTTATTTTTTCTTACATGTTTACACATTTGTTTATTGTAATTTTTAGAAATTATTGTAGTAAATTATATAAAACATGCATTTAACTGAATTTGTACCCCAAACTGCTAACCATTTATTTGAAATAATTTTTTATAGTCTGCTTCTCCTCTCCCCTCTTTTTTTAGTGGGGAAAGAGGTTATGTGTATTATAATTAGATTTATTCAGTAGCTATTCTTTCCTAATAACACATGTCTTTTCTTGGGTAGAAGTATCATTTCAAAGATCCATTTTGGATGTACTAACATATAATATAGTTTTCCCACTAGAAGTATGTCTATTTATTCATTTTCATTATCTCAGTAAAGTTTTATAGAAAAATGCTCAATCTCTTTGCAGATTACTTTTTATATATTTCATGCTATTTGCTATTATTATAAATTAAGTATTTATTGTAATTCCTAAGTGACTAATTCTAGTAAGGCATTTATTTTGCTTTTTTAAAAATTTATTTACTTTGTACTTACCTATTTTACTGGAACCTTTTATTAGAAGTTATTTCTTCTTTCTTTTTTTTTTCTCTTGAGACAGAGTTTTGCTACTGTCTCCCAGGCTGGAGTTCAGTAGCACAATCTTGGCTCATTGCAACCTCCACCTCCTGAGTTTAAGTGATTCTCCTGCCTCAGCCTCCCAAGCAGCTGGGATTACAGGTATGTGCCACCACGTCCAGCTAATTTTGTATTTTTGGTGGTGAGCCATCATGCCTGGCAATGTTTTACTGAAGTTTCAATATATTTTAACATCCCTGCCCCCCAAAGCAATAAAATAATTCATATTTATAATCAATACAAAAGTATTTGATCATTGAGAAATACTTATTTCTTTTAAAAAACCTATTACTCTGTTTGTTTGTATACATTTTCAAGGCCTAAATTTAGAGGATTATTTGAGATGTTCTCAGCATGAATTCAGGAAAATTGAGGAGAAGATTAATAGGGTTGTTTATACATGTAATTTAAACATCAATTTGTGATTGCTACATTTATCCAGTCTTATTAGCAATTCAGGCAGAATCTAGTTGTCGTTACTATTTAATGATCAGTTACCATTTCATTAAAATGCCTATTCTAAAGATAGTTTTTAACACTCTTAAATTAAAGAACCTAATCATTTTCTTTTTGTAGGATCAATTAGAGGTTAGGTAGGACTTGTTCTGACTTGGAAGGAAAATTATTTTACACCTCAGCAAACAAAATAATGGGGGTTTTTGACATAAATAGCACCGCTGTGCTCTGTAATTGAAGTTCAAAAATGGACGATGAAACCACAGAAGCAGAAAACCAAAGTAAGCTTGCAATGAAAAGAAATACAGGCCATGGTTACTTCTGGCTAAGACTGATTGCCAGTCTTTGGGAATGAGATTATGACACCAATTCTAATGCATTGGGTCTTGATTAACATTAAATCACATTCCTCCCTTAATGTCACTCTCCAAGCACACAAAAGAATATGTCATTCTCTCATCAAGAGACATTATGACATAGATTGATGGAAACTTGAATAGGCTATCAGAGTTTTCCACTGGGTAGAATCCTGCCCTTGTCTGGTCAATATTTAGAGGTGCTGCTACGTATGCTGCTACATGTTCTAAAGCATCACAGGAGTGGCCTGAAGAAACAGGACATAGTGGGAGATACAAACACATCACCATCTGAAATTTACTGTTAATCTTTTAATGTGCATTGAGTAGTGTTGCTTCCAGATTACTTATACCTTTCTCAAAAAGATTCACAATAACCAATCTTGTCTGTTGTCCAGCTTTTTAATAGCTGTAATGTTTAGTACACCTAGATTTCTGAGGTGAGTTTCGTAAATATTTCATTTTTGTTTTGTATTCATGGCAGAATTTATATGTTTCATTCACCGTGTTAGCCAGAATGGTCTCAATCTCCTGACCTTGTGATCCACCCTCCTTGACCTCCCAAAGTGCTGGGATTACAGGTGTGAGCCACCGCACCCAACCGCTATGTATTTATTTTCAAATATAATTTTAAAACCAGGCATGGTGGCTCACACCTGTAATCCCAGCACTTTGGGAGGCTGAGGCAGGAGGATCACAAGGCCAAGAGGCTGAGACCATCCTAGTCAACATGGTGAAACCCTGTCTCTACTAAAATACAAAATTAGCTGCATGTGGCGGTGCCCACCTGTAGTCCCAGCTCCTCAGGAGGCTGAGGCAGGAGAATCGCTTCAACCTGGGAGGCAAAGGTTGCAGTGGGCTGAGAAAGTGCCACTGCACTCCAGCCTGGTGACAGAATGAGACTCCATCTTAACAACAACAACAACACCTTATAGTATCTGGTTAACTCCATATGGCTCCTTATGTATCACTGTTATTATCTGTAAAATATCTTTGACATTACTATAAAACTTAATAACACTTCACAGATTATTCACTAGTTTGCTTCCAGTTTTTTACTGCAGTTGCTCCTGTGCTGTACATTTTATACATTTTTTAAGACTAATTATTTTGGCTTTACATTCATTTGAATTCCTTCTTAATCTGGAATGCCTGAGTGGGATTACTGGGTCAAAGGCCGTGAACACTTCTGTGAGTACTGATAATCTCCAGTTAGTTTTATGTGACCTGACAATGCATATGATTTGTGACTTCATGGAAATCTCATCATTCCTTTCTCTTATCTTTTATTTCCTTTTCCTATGCTCTTTGTTTTCCTAATAGATGCTTTGATCTTTATTTCTCTGTTTATTTACCAGTCTTGTAATTGCATTTGTTGATTTTTTAAATTGTTGATTTCTTCCAGGAGCATTAAATTTAGAATTTTTTCATCTAAGAGCTGATAATTCAATTTTATTTTTTCTTACATGTTTACACATTTGTTTATTGTAATTTTAGAAATTATTGTAGTAAATTATATAAAACATGCATTTAACTGAATTTGTACCCCAAACTGCTAACCATTTATTTGAAATAATTTTTTATAGTCTGCTTCTCCTCTCCCCTCTTTTTTTAGTGGGGAAAGAGGTTATGTGTATTATAATTAGATTTATTCAGTAGCTATTCTTTCCTAATAACACATGTCTTTTCTTGGGTAGAAGTATCATTTCAAAGATCCATTTTGGATGTACTAACATATAATATAGTTTTCCCACTAGAAGTATGTCTATTTATTCATTTTCATTATCTCAGTAAAGTTTTATAGAAAATGCTCAATCTCTTTGCAGATTACTTTTATATATTTCATGCTATTTGCTATTATTATAAATTAAGTATTTATTGTAATTCCTAAGTGACTAATTCTAGTAAGGCATTTATTTTGCTTTTTTAAAATTTATTTACTTTGTACTTACCTATTTTACTGGAACCTTTTATTAGAAGTTATTTCTTCTTTCTTTTTTTTTTCTCTTGAGACAGAGTTTTGCTACTGTCTCCCAGGCTGGAGTTCAGTAGCACAATCTTGGCTCATTGCAACCTCCACCTCCTGAGTTTAAGTGATTCTCCTGCCTCAGCCTCCCAAGCAGCTGGGATTACAGGTATGTGCCACCACGTCCAGCTAATTTTGTATTTTGGTGGTGAGCCATCATGCCTGGCAATGTTTTACTGAAGTTTCAATATATTTTAACATCCCTGCCCCCCAAAGCAATAAAATAATTCATATTTATAATCAATACAAAAGTATTTGATCATTGAGAAATACTTATTTCTTTTAAAAAACCTATTACTCTGTTTGTTTGTATACATTTTCAAGGCCTAAATTTAGAGGATTATTTGAGATGTTCTCAGCATGAATTCAGGAAAATTGAGGAGAAGATTAATAGGGTTGTTTATACATGTAATTTAAACATCAATTTGTGATTGCTACATTTATCCAGTCTTATTAGCAATTCAGGCAGAATCTAGTTGTCGTTACTATTTAATGATCAGTTACCATTTCATTAAAATGCCTATTCTAAAGATAGTTTTAACACTCTTAAATTAAAGAACCTAATCATTTTCTTTTGTAGGATCAATTAGAGGTTAGGTAGGACTTGTTCTGACTTGGAAGGAAAATTATTTTACACCTCAGCAAACAAAATAATGGGGTTTTGACATAAATAGCACCGCTGTGCTCTGTAATTGAAGTTCAAAATGGACGATGAAACCACAGAAGCAGAAAACCAAAGTAAGCTTGCAATGAAAAGAAATACAGGCCATGGTTACTTCTGGCTAAGACTGATTGCCAGTCTTTGGGAATGAGATTATGACACCAATTCTAATGCATTGGGTCTTGATTAACATTAAATCACATTCCTCCCTTAATGTCACTCTCCAAGCACACAAAAGAATATGTCATTCTCTCATCAAGAGACATTATGACATAGATTGATGGAAACTTGAATAGGCTATCAGAGTTTTCCACTGGGTAGAATCCTGCCCTTGTCTGGTCAATATTTAGAGGTGCTGCTACGTATGCTGCTACATGTTCTAAAGCATCACAGGAGTGGCCTGAAGAAACAGGACATAGTGGGAGATACAAACACATCACCATCTGAAATTTACTGTTAATCTTTTAATGTGCATTGAGTAGTGTTGCTTCCAGATTACTTATACCTTTCTCAAAAGATTCACAATAACCAATCTTGTCTGTTGTCCAGCTTTTAATAGCTGTAATGTTTAGTACACCTAGATTTCTGAGGTGAGTTTCGTAAATATTTCATTTTTGTTTTGTATTCATGGCAGAATTTATATGTTTCATGGATTTTCATAATGCAGATACACTCAAACTAACATAATATAGTAGCATGTCTAACATTTTTTCCAGGACACCAATTCAATAGCTTGATATTTAATGTAGGCAAATGGACATCTCAATATAGATTGTTAAAGGTGAAATCATTTTAGACACTTAGTAAACATATTGGAAGGATCCAGGGCATTACTATCATCACATATTCCCTATCCCCAAAATAAAGTATGCTCTGCAAAATCCATCACAATTGCAGTTTCTCCTTCTAGGATTTTTAGTTATTTCTTGCTCTTACCATTTTGGTGTAATTTTGAAATAATGGGCACATGAATAACATTGTATTTAATAAATACTTAAGTGAAAAACAAAACTTGAATATTGATTTCATTATTTCCATTTTCTTAGAACAACACTTTCTGCAAGCAATATGCTGACATCTTAATTTACAACTGAAATGCACACACATTCATTTCAACTAAAATGCCATGAAAATATCATGGCAGAATTGACAAAATGATAGAATAAAAGATTCCTTCAGCATGCTATTTTAGAAAATTTCTAAGAGTGATTTGTGGAATACAAAATTAAATGAAATATTTCTATCATTATTCTTCATCCCATAAACTGAAGTATGAAAGAATTTTATAGTAGAGAACAAACCTTTGGAAAGAACTTATTTTCAAAAATGAAACATGTATAACATATTACGGTGGATAGCAAAAATTCTAAACTATGAATATTTGTAAGCCATCGAAATAAAATAGAAAATTAAAATGAGATCTTGGGTAGCCTATCATTCAATATATTAAAAGGAAAGAAACAAGTCAAAAGTATAGGATAAAAATCTTAAATCAATGTATAGCAATCTCAGAAATTAAATGAGGTAAGAATTATCACATGATAATTGAAATTAATTATAATCCATTGTTGTCATTTTCAGATAGTTTATTTTTTATATGTCTCTCTAGCAGACAGAAAAAAAAACAAAATAAAACTAATCGGAAATGTACTATAGTCTTGAAAACTGAAACCAACATTTCATGAAGGATGATTTAATTACAGTATGTTATAGTAACCTTAAAGAATCTAGAGAAAGAAGTGGATAAGGTAAATTTTTAAGAAGAGATCTAGGCAACATCTCTGGTTATTAGAATAGGAAAATCTCTGGAGGGGCAAAGGGCAAATTATCAGGCTGTTTTGGCTGGAAAGTAATATCTGTTAATATTCAATTCCCATTGCTCTAATTTCATGGCCACCAAGAAAGTTTCCTATCTATAATTTGGCCACCAGAGCACATCTACTCACCCAGAGGGAGTGTCTTGTATGACTAACTAATCCAGTTATTTTATTAGGTATAGCTCCCACTGTAAATTAATGAGCGGACATTAAGATTTATAAATCAGTCTCTTGTGACTTTGGCTAATACAAATCAGTCTCTCAGTATCACCTCCAGCTGACCAGACATGCTCTCACTTCAAGCATAGGACAATATACTGAATAACACACTTTACCAAAATCTAGCCACCAAAGAAAGCTTAATCTAATGTGTTTTTCAATCTGATGATAAAACAGCCTAATGTTTTCTCTGTACTATGGAGAGAAAGATAACAGTTAACCAGGAGATGAAAAAAATATAGAAGAATTTTAACCTGATACTGAGTTGTAAATTTCTCAATCTATTCCTTAACTTTCAGTCTTAAATAGCACTCCTACTAAAATTATTAGAAAGATTATTCTAAAATTTTAGTAAATGAACATTAAGCTTTTTTTCTTCATCTCTTCTAGCTTACTTTTTTGGAGGGTAACTATAAAGAAAATATAAAAAAGAAAATACAGGTATCCTAATAATTTATTTCATGTTTATTCCTGCAGAAATGGTTTAAAATCTGGTACACAAAGTGAAAACAAATTCTCACTAATAGAGAATTTTTCTGTAAATTCATCTTTTCTCCTGTACGTATGCTGTGTATAACATCGGAACTAATTTTAACATGAGAGCAACATGTTCAAGAATGCAATTATTTTGCAGAAAATGTATGTCAAACCCAGACAGAAGAAATTGTACTTCCTGTGAATTTTAAAAGTAATCTCTCTTCAAGACAGTGTAGTATTGACAAAATGGAAAAATATGTTAATGGAACAGAACAGAGCCATATAATTAGACACACAAATATAGTCAGCTGATCTTTGGCAAAGGAGCGAAGGCAATACAGTGAAGCAAAGACTGTCTTTTCAACAAATGGTGCTGGAACAACTGGACGTCCGCATGCCAAAAAATTGAATCTAGATACAGACCTTTAATCTTACAAAAAAAGTAACTCAACATAAGTCACAGATCTAAATGTAAGGGGTGAAACTATAAAACTTCTAGAGGATAACATAGGAAAAAAATCTAGATTGGGGTGTCCAATCTTTTGGTTTCCCTGGGCCACATTCAAAGAAGAATTGTCTTGGGCCACATATCAAATACGCTAATGATAGCTGATGAGCAAATAAAAAAAGAAAAAGAAAAGAAAATCTTATGTTTTAAGAAAGTTCACTAATTTTTGTTGGGCTGCATTCAAAGATTCAAAAAATCTCATAATGTTTTAGGAAAGTTTATGAGTTTGCATCCTGGGCCACATAAGGCCTGCGGGCTTCTGGTTGGATGAGCTTATCTAGATGGTCTTGGGTATGGAGGTGACCTTTTAGCTCTAACACCAAAAGCACTATCCATGAAAGAAATAATCTATGGGCTGAGATTCATTAAAATTTAAAACTTCTCGATGAAAGACGTAGTCAAGAGAATGAGAAGACAAGACACAGACTCGAATATTTGCAAAAGATGTATCTGATAAAGGACTGTTATCCAAAATATACTAAGACTTCTTAAAACTCAACAGTAAGAAAACAACCCAATTAAAAATGGGCAGAAGACGTGAACATACAGCTCGCTAGAGATAAACAGATAACAAGCGTAAAGATGCTCCATAATGAAATCTTAGCAGAGAAATGCAAATTAAAACAAGAATGAGATATCACTATGTATCAATTAAAACAGCCAAAATCCAGAACATGAACACCACCAAATGCTGACAAGGATGTGGTGCAATAGGAATTCTCATTCACTGTTGACGGGAATGCAAAATTGGTACAGCCACTTTAGAGGACAGTTTGGCAGTTTCCTACAAAACTGAACATACTCTTCATATACAACCCAGCAATTGTACCCTTTCACATTTAACCAAATGAAGTGCAAACTTATGTCCACAAAAAAAAAAAAAAAAAAAAAACCCTGCACATGGATGTTTATAATAGCTTTATTCAAAATTGCCAAAACTAGGAAGTAAACAAGATATCCTTCAGTAGGTGAATGGCTAAACTGTGGTACATCTAGACAATGGAATATTATTCAGTGCCAAAAAGAACTGAGTTACCAAGCCATAAAAACACATGGAGAAACCTTAAGTGCATATTATTGAGAGTAACCAATCCGAAAAAGGCTACATTATTATATGATTCCAGCTGTATGACATTCTGAAAAAGGCAAAACCATGGAGACAGTAAAAGATCAGTGGTGGTCAGGGATTAGAGGGAAGGAGAGATGAATAGGCAGAGCACAGAGGATATTTTGGGCAGTAAAATGACTCTGTATAGTACTACAGTGGGAGAGACATGTCATTCTACACATTTGCCAAAACTCAGAATGTACAACACCAAGAGTGAACCCTAACATAAACTATGTGATAATGATGTGTTAAATTCACTGATTAACAAATGTTAATGCACCTGTACCTCTTCTGGTGCAGGAGGTTGACAGTCAGGGAGGCTGTGCACGTGTGGAGGAAAGTGGCATATGGGACAATGGAAATTCTGTATGTTCTGCTTAATTTTGCAATGAACCTAAATCTGCTCGTTTAAAAAGACTCTATTAAAAAGACAAAGCACTAAATTTTTTAAGTACTGTCTTTATGTTCTTACATAAGTCCTTGCTCACTGATATGGATACCCAAATCTAGTACTTTAAAAGTTTTTAAAAGAATGAACTGGGCCGGGCGCGGTCGCTCAAGCCTGTAATCCCCAGCGCTTTGGGAGGCCGAGACGGGGTGGATCATGAGGTCAGGAGATCGGACCTCCTGGCTTACACGGTGAAACCCCGTCTTAAAAAATGCAAAAAAACTAGCCGGGCGAGGTTGCGCGGGCGCCTCGATAAGTCCCAGCTACTCGGGAGCTGAGGCAGGAGAATGCGTAAAACCCAGGAGGGGGAGCTTGCAGGGTGAAGCTGCAGATCCGGCCACTGCACTCCAGCTGGGCGGACAGAGGCGAGACTCCGGTCTCCAAAAAAAAAAAAAAAAAAAAAAGATATTACTGTAAAATCTTTTCCACGTCATTATAAATTCTTTATAAACACCACTGTTAAAGGCTGAGGACCTCACAATAAAGAATTTATTTAACTATTTTCCTGTTGCTGGGCATTATAATGGTGTGATGAATATCTTTTCACTGTAATGCCTCCCCATAGTTTAAACATTTTTTACAGGAGTTTTTCCTCAATAATACCCTATTGGCCTTAAAGAAAACTCACTTATACCTGTGATAAATACACCAAGAACACAGTTATGTGACTTTTTTATCAAAGAAAAATATTACATAAGTTGATAGCATTTTAATCAAACATATTTTCCACATAGTCCTGCCTTCCTTATTCTTCCAACATTTGAGTTTCTTTCTCCTTCAGTAACCTGTGTGATCATTTCTTTGTTCTCTAGTTTCAACTATAGTCAACATTATTGAAAACGTTCTTTTAAAATTAGGAAAATTATTTTTGGTCCCATACCTACCCTGTTAACCCCAAAGAGCACACGGAAGGAAGCAATGGAGAGGGAAACTGAAATCCTCAGAGAAATCTGAGGTGGGTTGACAAGACAGGGAGAATTTGAGCTGAAGCATAACTATGGCCGATCCCCATTCAGAGAGCATGACACATTCCATCTGCTCCCAGACGGAAATCATCACTTAGGAGTGAGGCCACAGGTTAGAGAAGTGAATAAATCCCAACTAGAACAAGTAAAGTCCCATAATTTGATCTAATTTGAGGGCCCTGGGCTGCTTTGGAGAAATCCTATAAACATGTCAGTGTCAGAGATTTGGAGGGACTTAACTTGTTTTTCCTTTGAGGCCAGCAGCACCTTCTGATTGAGAAGAGGAAGTTTAAAAAAAAAAGGCGGGGGGGGGCATCAAGATTCAGGGAGGCAGCGTGGAGGAGATAAGAGAAACAAAGCTTTGGAGTCAAGCCTATGAGCGTCCAAGCCAGGCTAGACTGTAGACTACGTAGAGTGTTTGATCTTATACAAGGTTCTTGGCCACACTAAGTCTCAGTGTTGTCTCCTGGATGATAATAACTTTAAAATGTGTGACAATGTGTAGAAAGCATGAAACAGCATATCTGGTACATGGTAAGGTTTAATAAGCACTGATACCATTCTCTGCCTCCAAATTTCCTCTACTTCACTGAGTCCTTCCCTTTTCCCATCTAGACTCAAGGAAGACTGAAATCAAAGGGATTCTGGATTTTTCCTAGGTTGTCCAGCCCACTGTACAGAGGGTTGGGTAAAAGAATTACACAAGTAAATATGGTATTGATTTACATTCACACATGAATTAACTTTTAGAAATAGACCAAGTGATTCTATTACATAATTCAGATTTTTTTGTATATAAAACTAGTTATTGCTTTTATAAGCTCAGTAGTGGGGAGGAAGAGGCATTATTCAAACTTTCTGTACATCTGAAACAGAGAAATTTCCCATGCCATGAAATTATTTTTCTACTCACCTGGATCCCTGCTTTACTTAATCGTCACTGATTTTATAGTTTGAGCTCTAAATCTCAATTAATTTAAACTACAATTAATTTTAAGACCATCAAATCCAGCTAAGTTTGTAGTCATCCACTAGATTCACACAAATATTCATTTCCTCTAGCTCGTTTACTAAAACCAATTTAAGAAAAATACAGTTTAAAAGGCTTCTGAAGAAATTAGGGGTATTTAATTAACTAAAACAAAGAGGATATTATCCAGCAACGTTTTAAAAGATTTTAATAGTAGAATCTGCCCTCTCTTATTAATACCTTTTGTGACAACTGGGACTTTTATTTTGCAAATTTAAAAACTAGAACAAAATCTTGCCCTTCTTTTGATATAGACATATTATGGTTTTGTCTATTTAAGTCAAAAACGTTTATCTGAGAAGACAAAATTTGGTTTATAGTTTGGTTGGGCTATAGTTATTGTCATTCTCCTGTAGACCCTAAATATACTCTAGGCCAGAAACTCTGGATTTAGAAACTATTAACCTAGTTTTATTTTACCTTAGCAGTTTTCAACTGTTTGCTATAGAACTTCAAGCACCTAAATGATGGAGTTACATCTGCTACCCAGATTGGGAAACAGATGACAGGACAGGCCCAATAGTGTAATTAGTTTATTTAAATATTGAATGAACAAAGAGGATTGCTCTATGTGCAAAGTGTGGCAACTGCTAACTAGAAGGTGTTATCCCAATGTCTACTTTTCTGTTGATAACTTTTTTGTTGGTTCTTCTCTTAAAGACCATACCAACATACAGTCTCCAAACATGTCCATTAATTCAATCTATCTCTGCCCTTGGTTATTCCCTAACTGTTCTAGTATTTTACCCAATGTGGTAGGCAGAATAATGACCTCTCACAGATGTCCATGTTTTAATCCTCAGAACCTGTGAATATGCTACTTTACATTGCAAAGGGGACTTTGGAGTGTGATTAAAGTTGAGGACCTGGAGAAAAGAAGATTATCTTGAACTATGCAGGTAGGCCCATTTGAATCACATGAGTTCTTAAAAGAAACTTTCTGTCTGAGATAAAAGTGAGAGAGGTCCCCATGAGATGTAACATTGCTGCCTTTGAAGATGGAGGAAGGAGGCCATAAGCCAAGGAATGAAGGTGACCTCCAGAAGCTGAGAAAGGTAGAGAAATGGATCCTCCCCCAGAGCCTGCAGAAGGGAACATAGCCCAGCTGACACCTTGATATTAGCCTTATGGGAGTCACTTATGCTTCTGACTTACAGAATTCTAATACATTTTTATTGTTTAAATCATTAAGATTGTGGGAATTAGTTATAACAGCAACAGAAAACAGATATCACTCATAAGAATTAATCTCATCATGAAGAAAACAACTCCTGTGGAGCACCTGCCTACCACTTTTCAGATGGTAATGGCATTCACAATTCTACAGTATCATTTTTAATTCTTTTCTAGTAAGAAAATTTGCACATATTGAATTCGTAACTCTTTGAGGCATGAAAGAGTTTGAGGTTATACATAAACCATATCCCCTATGTTACTTCTGGGTTTCTGTCATCCTATTTTACTCTCTCCTTCATAAGATGTCAAGGATGTATTACAACAGAACGTACTTCTTACCTGTCATGCTATGTTCACATTGTGGTGCACATGAGAATGCTGAGATTAAAGGCTCAGAAATGAACACCATAAAAAGGAGAAGAATCAATCATTTCTAGTGGAAATGGAATCACAAGTATTTGGGCCAGAAGTATGAAATGTTTTGTTAAGTAAAAAAAGGCTGATTGATAAAACAATGTCTTTGTATTTTCTATAAAATCAAGAAAATTGTTCAAAGTATAGAACAAGGCCTGGAACAGTAGCTCACTCCTGTAATTCCAGCACTTTGGAAGGCTGAGGCTGAGGCAGGCAGATTCCTTGAGCATGGGAGTTCAAGACCAGCCTGGGCAACATGGTGGAACCCCATCTCTACAAGAACTACGAAAATTAGCCAGGTATGCTGGTGCCTGCCTATAGTCCCAGCTACTCAGGAGGCTGAGGTGGGAGGATTGCTTGAGCCCAGGAGGTAGAGGTTGCAGTAAGCCGAGACTGGCCCACTACACTCCAACCTGGGTGACAGAGCAAGACCCTCTCTCAAAAAAGAAAATATATATATATATATGTGTGTGTGTGTATATATATGTATATGTGTGTATATATATACACACACACGAGAGAGAAAGAGAAGGTGCAACAAAAAACCCTGTCATTTTCGTTCTACTTACATTTTAAACTACTATTTTCTCATTCTTTCACCTAACAAAATACTTTTGTATTTCTAAGAAAGTACTCTGAATTTATCTAAATAAGCATTAATCATCTTCATCAAATTTCTGCCTATGACCACATTTTGAAATAAAACAAAATACATCTTTTAAATACATCCTAGAAAAAGTACAAGCAGGAAATTGGGCTTCAACATTTAAAATAGAATGGGAGGCTGAATGGTGTCTCACGCCTGTAATCCCAGCATTTTGAAAGGCCAAGACAGAGGATCACTTAAGGCCAGGAGTTTGAGAGCAGCCCGGACAACACAGGAAGACCCTGTCTCTACAAAAACACAAACAAAAATATACGATGGGAAAAAACATAAAGCTTTGTAAGTACTATCTATTAACGCAGAGTTTGTGATAATTTAGAATATATATTTAATCACGATTGAATTCTAAGGTTTAAAAGCAGCCAAAATCAGGGGTTTTAAAATAGGATATGACATTGTTTAATGGAAGTTTAACTCCAAATATAATCATGTTCCATGAATATGTCATTATTCTTGACAACTAAAAGGCATTTTTTTAAACAATCCAAAATTTTGACTAACTACAAATTTTACAGGATTTTCATAACTCTACATTGGCGATGAAGTTTTATTGCACATAATTAAAAGACAACTGAATGGTGAGACATGGGTTTTATTTTTCAGTAATTGTGTCTAGAACATATGCATTTCTCCTTTAACCTGCAAGTATTTTTAAATTTTGAAGAATCGTTCTCTCACTAGGTAAGAGGAAGGAGACCCTCTGTTATAAAAGCAGTTGCCGGGAACTAACAATCTGTAACCATAACCATCTAGCTGTTACAGTAGGTGCAAAAGTAACTCTCATAAGGCATTGTCTTAGCCTGTAGTCCCCTTACTGCTAAGAGAATCACGGGATGTGAGAGTTAAAGAGAACTTTAAAATTAATTTTTTCTACTTGAGTCACTTAGTATGTTTTTTTAAAAAATTATTGAAGCATAGCTGAAATAAAATAAACTTTATGTATTTACAGTGTACAGTTTGATTAGTTTTGACATCTGAAACCAGTACCACAATCAAGCTAATGAACATTTGCATTGCCCCCTAAAATTTCCCTTTTTATCTATCCCAGATCCCTCTCCCAACCCCCTACCCCAGTCTCCAGCTCCAAGTAACTATAGGCCTGCTTTCTGTTATTATTGATAAATTTGCATTTTCTAAAATATTATGTAAATTATATAGTATGTACTCTTTTTGCCTTGCTTCTTTCACTTATGATAATTTTGAGATTCACCAATTTTGTTTCATATATCAATAGTTTTTTATTTTTAGTGTTTCTGAAGTTAATTCTTTTATTCATATAAGGTACCTTAGTGGGCAAATTAATGAGCTCAAATTCATGGTTATGTCCATAGTCACATACTTTGTGCGTGTATTAGTCAGGGTTCTCCAGAGAAACAGAGCAAATAGTCTACACGTGGAGACCTAGAAAGAGGTTATGACCGCTTGGCTGAGATTTATCATGTGGGACTAAGTTCCATAGTCTGCTGCCTGCTCCCTGGAGGCCCAGGAAAGCCAGGAGTGTTGCTCTAACACGGGCTCAAAGGACTGAGAACCAGTGAAGCCAATGGAGTAAGTCCCAGTCTCAAGATCAAGACCCAAGAACCAGGAGCATCAGAGCTGAAGGGCAGAAGAAAATAAACGTTCCAGCTTGAGAATGAATCTGCCCTTTCTGTTCTATTTGGGCCCTAATGGATTGGATGATGCCTGCCCACATTGCTGAGGGGGATTCTCTTTATTCAGTATACTGATTCAACGACAATCTCTCCAGAAGTGTCCTCATAGACATACCCAGAAATAATGTCTTATGTGCTACTTGGACATCCCTTAGCCCAGTCAAGCTGACACATAAAATTAACCAAGAGTATGCTTTACAAGATAACATTATTAAATTAATATAATATTACTCAAAAATGTTACCCTTAGCCTCAGAAATCCCAGTACTTTGGCAACAAGCAAACGATCCTCGGGGTCAGCTAGGCTATGGCCATTGCTACATGAAATTGGAAGGAAATTTTGAGAGAGAAGGAACAAAAATTCCTCTGTGTCATTCCTGCTGGTTCCTGAGATACCTACAAAGGAAGAATTACAAAATTCTAATATGAGAAGACTTTATATCTTTGTACTTTGTTATTTTAAGGATTGAGCTACTAAAATTAGAATATATGGGCAAGGAGCAGTTAAAAATACCACTTCCAAAAAAGCTTTTGGAAGAAGATAGGAATATGAGTAAGGGTTGGGGTAGGGAGTTTCTTCTGGACCACAGCCATCCCAGAATATATTGTGTTCCCTAAAGTGTGAAAGGTATATTAAAAAGAACAGCAATACAGAGTGAAGCCAATTCTAGCATTATCTTTCCTGCAGTTCTGGTATTGCAAACATATTTGCAATGTTAATTTTTAAAAAATGCATATTACATGGTCTGAACACTGAGCAATCTCATGAAACAGAGTTCTCTGCTTATCAGAAGAGTCTCCAGGAAAGGACTAGACCAACATAGGTTAGTGTGGCAATAAGAAAATGCCAGTGCTAGTCAGAGACAAGAAAGGGAAAAATCCTTTTCTTAATCGGTGTTCTGTACACTGTTCTTCACTTGTTCTTTCATTGCTCCTGACCAGTAAAAGCCAACTCTGGATACCCACTTCATCTCCTTTGCAGGATTAACTCCATCGACCCAGTGTATAAATACTGAAGTTCTTCTCTGCTCAACATGCAGCCCTCTTCTTTCTCTCTGGCAATGTCATTCAGTCCCAATGCCTTTAACTGCCATTTATACATGGTGACTCACAATTGTATAACTCCAACCCAGATCTCCCCTCATAGCTCTAGAGGTACCTATCCACTCACCTACTTTAAAAATCCTCTTGAATGTTCCCAAGTCATCTCAAAGTCAACATGCCAAAGAGAAAGTGTTGATCTTCCTCCTCGAAAGAATCCTCTTCCACAACTCCCTATCTCAGTGAATGATACATCCCACTACCCATGCACAAGGCCATCCTTGACATCACTCTCTCCCTCATCCTCCTCCCGTATCGAAGGCATCATCACTTGTTGTCTTTATTCTCTAAGCACAGTCTCTCTCCTACTGGTCCACTTCTACCCATTTCTGCTGTTTTCGTTCTAGATCAAGTTATCATCATGGTCAATTTCAGCAACTCCCTAACAAGTCAATCCATATGTCTTCTAGTTTTTAAGATGTATTCTGAGCCAGAAGGATCTTTTAAAACACAAACCATCCCTTCCTACTCCTCAGAATATCTGAAATTCAATCATTTTAAAAATTCTTCCTACTAAACATCTTTTAAATCTATCCACCTTTTTTCTGTCCTAATGCCACTAAACTAGACCCTAATATTGTTATCACCTCTTTCCTAGATTATACCAAATGCTTCGAAATTCTTATCCTCATCTGTGGTCTTTGCCTCTAAAATCTGTGTTACAAGTGCAACCAAAGTGATTATCCTAAAGCAAAAGGTTACGCCCCTCCCTTGCTTAAACCACTTAGTTAAAATCAAATAGAAAAATCAATAACATGAAACTATGAATATACATAAATATCACTTTCATCTCATATGAGGCATTCATACATGAGACTTCCTAGTCCTAGAATATAATTCCATGTAAGAAACACAAAAACAGGGTTAAACATTGTACACACTTGTTAATAAGATGTAAAATATATCACATAGATGTTTCATTGATGAAATGACAGTCATTTCTGTGAGATGAACTTCCTGATAAGTATAATCAACCAGACACAGGAGGAAAAAAAGTGCCTATGAACTGCTCAAGGGGTCTAAGCTGGGGCTAGTATCTGTAAATAGACAAGTCCTTATTCATTCAGCATTTACTTATTGAGCAACTAGTCCATGTACATTAATTTGGCGGGCAATTTTTAGCATATGCAGAAGTGTAAGAAGTGGACCCTACCCTCAAAGTCCCCACAGTGTACTTGAGGAGCCAAAAATAACACGAGAAAAGTTTAAAAGCCCACAACCAGAAAATGTCACAGAAGGAAAAAAATAAGGTAGGATAAAATAGATTAAGAGGTGCATAAAAGCTTTGTAGCAAATACACAGAAGTGAGAATGCTAAATGTTTAATTAAAAGTTGTAGATGAAGTAGCCTATGGGTTAGGACAGAACCTTTGACTCGTAGAAGCTTTTATCAACATTTTTGGTCGTACAGACAACTTGGATTTTGTGTTACAATTCAAGTACAGATAAATTTGAATTTTGAGGGATAGTGGTATGTCATGACATTTAATATGATGAGAGGTTTCATCCTATGTTTAGCAGTGGTCTTAACTCCCTAAAGATTTTAGAGCTCCCTAACGGTATGTTATCTGAATGTTAGTCTGTGAATTTTGCACAGATAATTCACATATGGACAAACCACACAAATGATTCATCCAGACGATGATACCATAAAATATTGTTATTCAAAATATTTCTCTTAAGACTGCAATAACTTCTTTTAAAGGAAAGGTCATTAAGCATATTTATATCTAACTAGCAATCCAACTTGATATATTATTCCATAAATAACATCTCATTCAGTCATACTGCCTCAGGTCACAGCAAAGTTGGACTATACCAGCATGCTCTATGTGAGTGAGGTCATTGCAAGGAAAATGTCAAATACTGTTTCATGGACAACATTTTAGGAGCAAGAATGAGTCCACTGGTTTTTTCCAACTCATATTTTATGGTATCAATAGAGACAACAAAAAATCCCTATATTAGGTAGACATTTTGTCTAGAATTTCATGAAAAAAAGCATCATATCAACTAGTTGATAGTTTTGGTTGATCTCTAAGTTCTGATGTATTTTCAAAATAATGACTTACACATTTATGCAATTCTCTCCAGATCCCAGCATTGCCAAAGTAAAATTGAGTTTAGGTTTTTTAAAGAAAACCATAAATTAAGCACTTTGACTTGATAAAAGAAGTGCTTCATTCAACCAATAATTAGCTGAAGGGTAATAGTTTAGCTATTAAGTGTATTTGCTGACAAATGATTAGCTACTTTCATTTACCTTTTTGTAATATTTCTACGTCTTTTTTGCCCTTTGTTAATTTTTTTAAAAGATAATACATTCTAAATGTCAACATTGGATAGTATGTTAAATATTTCAACATTCGGGAACACTAACAGCCCCCCCATCTTTTTTTCCCCTTACAGTTCACACTAATTTGTCTTGATTTCATAACCTGGTAATTTAAACAGTGTAGTCTCTGTTCAGTCTTCAGAAACACCATTACATTAGTCTTCATGTGTTACAGCACAATTAGGGCAAAAGTCTTTAAATTCACTTCCACTCATTTCAAAGCGGTTAATCTCAAGAATACCAGCTGCCAAATGCTTCAACTTACCTAATAAACACTATCCCCTAAAGTCGTCTTTGATGCGTCAAGAAAAGGACTGTAGAACTTTTATACTTTTATCTAACAATCGCATATACATTATTTTATTTCATCTTCACATTATCCTTTGAAAGAGGTGGTGTTATCTACATTGTATCAAATGAGAAAACTGATCTGAATGTTAACCAAACTCACCGAACTAGTAAGAGTTATACTAGATATGGTTTGTTGTCTGCCATTTTTCCACCCACAACTACTAAATGGATCAGAAATGGATATTTTACCCCAAAACAATGAACACTTCATTAGCTTGTCCTGAGAATTTGAACTGAGACACAAAGAGGCTATAGTTGGATGTAGGCTTTGGAACTGAAAGGTCATGCTATGGTTTGAGGGACCAAGAAATGACTTTGCAAAGTCATATCCAATATGGGCAAGCAAAAGAAACCAGTGAAGGAAAAATAAAGTTGACACATTAAGATGAGAGGGAAGATGACATGAAGGGAAATGTACAGCCTAGAAAAGAGAAAGAAAGGGACCTCGTTACTGGATTTCTGTTCTGATCCACCGAGGGTCTGGCTGTACTTTACTTCCTGATCTTAGATGACAGTGAAACTGACTACTGGAAACTTACACTAAATCCTTTGGCTTAAGCTAGCCTGAGTGGGCTCTGTCACAACCAGAGCTGCCTTAACTAAAGAACAGTGGTAGAGCCCTGACTTGAATCATTAAGCTCTGGGTTTATTCCCAATGCTGTTTGTCATGCACAAAATTGTGAATTTTCTCTTCCTTGTAGAATTCATTCACTTGATACTTTAAAGTCTCAGAATGTATTCACCTGGTATGAGTTTCTAATCAATCTATAGATAGATTAGATAAATGGAGTACATTACTTTATTTTTATATGTAATAGAGATATTGTTACATATGGAATAACTAGGAAAATGATAATAATTGGAAATAATTAGAAAACATTTAAGAAAAATATATAAATACAAGTCTTAGAAATCACAAGTCTCTTAAATAATCCAAAGTTATCAGTATTACAAGTGGCCAATAGGTATATGAAAAGATACTCAACACCACTAATCAGAGAAACACAAATCAAAACCACAGTGAGATATATTTTCCTAGTCAGAATGGCTATTTATTAAAAAGACCAAAAATTACCAAATGTTGATAAGGATGCAGAGAAAAGGCAACTCTTATATGCTGCTGGTGGGAATGTAATCTAGTATATCCACTGTGGAAAACAGTATGGAGATTTCTTAAAAAAAAAAAAAAAAAAACTAAAAATAAAATTACCACTTGGCCCAGCAATCCCAATACTGGGTATCTATTCAAAGGAAAAGCAATTAATCTATCAAAAGGATACCTGTACTCACATGTTTATTGCAATACTCTTCACAATAGCAAAGATATGGAATCAACCTAAGTGTCAACTGGCAGGTAAATGGATAGGAAGTGTGGTATATATACACAAGAGTATACCACTCAGCCATTAGAAACAGAAAATCATGCCTTTTCCAACAACATGGATGGAACTGGAGAACATTATCTTTAGCGAAACAAATATCGCACGTTCTCACATGTGTAAGCTAAAAAATTTCAACACATGGAGGTACAGATTAAAAAAATAGATAACAGACTGGAAAGGGTGAGTGGAGAGAGGAGGGAAGATGAAGAGAAGTGGTTTAAAGGGTACAAACATACAGTAAAAAGAAATAAACTCAATGTTTGAAAACAGAGTAGAGTGGCTATACTTAACAAAAATCTATTGTACTCAGGTGATGGGTACCTGAAATACTGACTTGATCATTGCAAATTATATATATATATATATGTAACAAAATTTCTCACATACCTCATGAATGTGTGCAAGTAACAAATACACTACTAGTATTTTCTGCAACCAAAATCAAAACAAAAAAACCCCACAGACGTCTAACACTAGATATTAAAACAAGCTTTTACCAAAATTTAGTGAAATTGGACAAATGTCAACCAAAGTCAGTTTTTATGTTGTGAGCCAATGTGATGAGCAAGGAAAGGTGCTGATGTGTCTTCAGCACCAAGTTATCATACATCACCTTTGAAGACTGCTGGTATGCTTGTGACCTTTTATCACATACACGCTTATTAAATCCTAAGCAACCTTGAGAGAAAAGTGTTCCCCCATTTCACAGGTGAAAAAAATTGAGGCTCAGAAAAGCCAAATGTCAACCCTAGAGCCACAAAGATTATAAATGATAAAATCTACTTTTATTTAGAGGTGAGAGAGGACACAACACAGTTTAAAGACAGCCTTAAGCATAACAGATAAATAAATGTGTGAGTTAATGAAAGAATTGCTTAGGCAGGGAGAAGGAATCAAGGCAATGATGCAGTCCACTAACCTACAAAATCTACAAAGGCATAAACTCCCTTCTTTCTTCTCAATGATCCTGGCAATAGTCTCCCTCTCATATACGCCCACCCCCACACACACAGAAGGTGACGAAGGCTCTGCCACATGCTTCATTAAATGGGAACAGTAATTTTATTATTTTCTGTTGGAACTTTTTCTACTCTGCTTCTAACAATGTATTTTCCATTGCTTATCATAACTGGATTCGCCTAAAGATTTTACAAATTTGTGGGAAGCTTGGGCAGAATATAAGACTATCATTTCAGAAGATGTTTCTACTACAGCAGAAGTCCCTGTTAAAGAATGGATTCTAGTGATGTGATATAAACATTGCAATGTATCTGATTTATATATTTCATCCAAATGTAGTAATACTTGCCCATGTCAGGAAATATTTTCACTTCTTAGATGTGAACGACTTAAAATACAGGCATTAAGCCTATTTAACCTAAGATTGTGGGGAGGAACATATGTAGTGATTGAACTGACAAAATGACAAAAAATCTTGTAGCAAACAAAATGTCCTACATTTCTAAGAACATGATATTTATTGATAATAATTTAGAAAAAATCAAGAAACATCAGAGCTCGAGAAAAACCAAAAGACCATTGCACACATTTCCATGTTACAGATGAGGAACCTAAGGCCTTCCCAGGTGTCATCAGGTGAGCAATTCTTATCAGGTGCTCTTTCTATCACAAGTATGTATGTGTATATGCATGCATGTATGCTTGTAAGTATGCATGTATGTGTACATGCATGTATGTATGTATTTAGCTCTTGGAAGGCAAATAATTGCATTAATCTCTGCATTCACAAGCACCCAATAACTTACCTGGCTCAGCATGAGTGTGCTGTTAAGTGCTGGTAGAATGAGTCACAAACTCATAAAATGCAACTCATACTTCTCAAGTACAAGTTCTAATACAGATGAGGAAGTAGACGACTGGTCTTTTAATCATGCAGTCTTCACCCTCATTGATACTGCCATTTAGTGTTCCGGATTTGCTTGCCAAGAAGCCCAGGGATACCCTTTTGTGTCAGAGAAGATGAACAGGAGAGAAAGGAGCCAGCTAGAATTTCCCTAGGTCCAGAAATACCTCCTTCATCCTCAGCAACTCTGGGGCCCTGGTAATAAACCTTCTCACAATCTCCTTTAACCCAGCAAATGAGAAAAAGGGCTAGTGTCTCTGGTGCGGTTCCCAAGCTCTGATCTTGCTGAGTGTGCACGGAGGAGAGAAGCATCCTACATTCACTCACTGAGCTGTGTAACACACTGGTTATACACTCACCTGTCAAGATGATATCAGGACCGTGTCTCTAGATAAGGCTGCATGGACTGGTCAACCATTTGTGCTTTGTGCAGAGCCTCTACTCTTACAGAAAACCCTCCTCAGTTTCTGTAACTGGACACAGATCCAGACTAGTTGGTAGGATCTGCTGTTTGGAGATAGGCTGCTCCTCCATTTTCCTTGGACCACAGCATCTGCCTTCTTGTGGTCTGAGGCTGAATTAGATTTTATTAAAGATACTTTGGATTTGATTTCAAGTTACGATTTTGTTCAAATGTTACAGGGAGCAAAATATCACTGAAAAGAAGTTAGCTGTGAAAAGCAACGAACAACTGCCAATGCCATTGTGCTAGTGACTTAATGTGCTGGTGTTTCTGGGGGATGTCTAACCACCTGTCATTCTGGAACAGGCTGACTGGTCAGCCATGTCATGCACTGTCTCCCCAAGTAATGTCCCCTTCAGAAGAGAGGTGGTGGTTTTCCAGGGATATAGAGAAGAATGTTATGTGCACTTATGAGTCCCACTGAGAGCCTTTGAAACACAATCCACCAAGGAGATACAAAATATGAGATTAGCCTAGGAACAGGGAAAACAAGTGCAATACAAATCACATAATGGTTTTCAACCCAAAAAGTATACAGTGAATAAACTAGTGTTTCAAAATGTTTAAACAACATAGTCTGGTTTTTAATTCTGCATATTTAAAACAAAACACACACTGTTCAAAAGAAGTTTCCTTCCACTCTTTTCCTCCAACAGCCTCTGAAATCCCTACAGAAGTCAGCTTTTCTTCTGAAGCAATCTGTGCCTGCTAACATCTTCCTGAGTGGTTCTATCAATGTTTTCAAAATGTTTTAATGTATTAATCAGGATACATTGACTACTTCCAAAAAGGATGTAAGAGGAATAGTTTCCTGAGTGCCAACCACGTGTAGTACTTCACATTAAGTAGCACAAGAAAAGCAACCCTCCAAGTGGTCAGTTTGCCTGCTCCACACCATTGTTGGGCTGGGTTCATTTGGGAGATGAACGGCTCTCTGGATATCACAAAGAGTGGGAATGACTATAGATAGCATTAGCCAGAGAAATGATAGGTCATTTTCTGAATTAAAAAAAGAAAAGCCCAAGTGAGTACAGTGAAGAAGCCAAAGGGTCTCCAACCCCCTGTCTATATTTTCTGACTTCTCTTTCATCTTCCCCACATTTGTGGAAGCTCAACCTGTCCAGATTTGCCACTAAACCTGCAAAATGTCTTTTTTTTTTTTTTTTTACTTTCCCAATTCTGAAAAAATCCTTGGTAGAAAGGGTCCTAGAAGACTGATTTCTATTCCCACATCTGTCCCTAGCCACATAGCATAAGACAAGTCATTTGGTGTCTTTTGGTCACTTTCCTCATCTTTTCTGATGGGCATAGCAATACCTGTAACAAAACGATCGCTTATTTAAAAATTCACAATTTATATGGAACTGGTTTCAAAATACAAAAGCTCCTTCAACTGCTCTGATCTTTTTATTATGTCTGATGTACTGCATTATCGCACAGGTCCCATTCATATTTTACCTGCTACCCTCAATGCTGTCACAGAAAGAAATACATCTCTATAACCATTCCCAGAGGCCAACACCTTTTGTACTCACATATGGACAATGCTGAATGCCTGAAAAGTGTAATAAACAAAAGTATACACTTAATTGGAATCAAAATTCTATTCTGGTGTTTATGGGCAAGGAAGTTGACCTTCCTGAGCCTCGGTTTCCTTTTCTGTAAAAGAGAGGTGACAATAGAACTATTGTGATGATGAGTAAGATAAAGTAAGAAAAATGCCTAACACTACTGAATGTTACCTGCTGCTTGTTAACTTGGGCTTTGCAGCACACATAACAGTAACAATAGCAACAATCCCAGAATAGCAATGTAGCTATGCTTAATTATCAACCGCCTTGACTGTTCACTCTTATTTCATGTGTGTTTGTCTCTCAAATTAGCACCTGCAGAGAAATGAGATCTTAAAATTTTCTGTTTTGTACAGTATCTAAAATGATTCCAAGCATATATTAGACAGTCTGAATTAAATACCATTTCAATTATCTGATGATTCTTCGCTATTTCCATTGGTCAATCAGAGTTGAGTGTGGAATATCCCAAAGCCTTATAGGTAAGCTGAACCTCAGGAATACAGCAAAAAGTTCAAGGGGGCCATGAAGATGCTGCAGCAACTAAAGGAGCTCTACTTTATGCTTTATAAATTGGAGATATGAATGATATTGGATAAGGGAGAGAGGGCTACAAGTTAAAAGAAGGGTTGAAAACCACTGTCGTGAGTACTCTAATATGTAGCCGTAAGACAAATCAATATGAATCTTAAATTATATCCAGCTATTTATTATCTCTAAATTCTAGGGTTCTCCTCCTCTATATTCTTCCTGCATCCTTTATCCTGAAGAAAAGAGATATATACCTGGCCCTACGATTTGGGGGTATTGTCTCTCTAACAATATAAAACATGTTTTATGATTCTGAAATTCTATTAAAGGAGGATTCTTGGGCACCTGCTATGTGCAGAGCATCCAATAACTCAAACATAAGCACTCATGAACCTTTGTTCAAATAAATACAGAAAATTTCTTGAAAGCATCATTTTCTAAGATTTAATTTGCAGGAGTTGTGGGATGTAAGTTGGCAGACCAGAAAAGATGAGCGAGAAAAAAAGAACCCAAATTTAGAAGTACAATAGAAGAAAGCCAAACCAGTAGAAATCAGAGTCTGGTAGCAGCTGCAGCATGGTGCCCAGCATAGCACCCAAAAGATGTATTCCTTAGGCACAGTCCTGCTGTATCCTTCATGCAGGCGGCTCTTGTGTTTGTCAGACCACACACAGCAACATCTCCCTAATCTTGGCTAATTAGAGCAGAAATTGCAGTCTGAATCTGTGAAAAACTAGATTGCAGATTTTTGTTAAGGTTACATAGTTTAATTACTTTCAGAAATACACAGTAACTCAATTAGGGTACCAAAAAGTTTTCAGTTCTGTGTATGGCCTGCTTCAATGAGAGAAAACCACTTTTATAATCATTGTATAAATTCACACATAAATGGCACTGTTAAAATTCAGAATCCTATACTAATTATTTACACTAGAAAAGGGATAATGAGCATATTTATTGAATGCCAGCTACTTACCAGCTATTACGATACTAATGATCACGATATCCCTGAAATGTTAGGATTTCTTACTGCCAATATTTTTCTAATAATAAGAAATCAAATTCTTAGTATACTATAGGAGAAAGAGCACAGATCACATTTCTGATTTCTCCATCTCAGGAAAGGAGGGACAGGGTGCTGGGTATACTGAACACTAAGTGTTCAATACATTCAACACTTTGTGTTCACTAAACCCAGAGAGAAGAGATAAGGGGAATCTGAGTACAAGGCAGCAGCAGGGTAAGATCCAAGTACGCCAGATGACCATGAGAAGGATTCACACAGATATGGGAGGCAGAACCTACTAAAACTCCTGGAGTCAGAGGGGAACCACAGTCTTTTCTGGTGGGGTTTCCATAGCCTCAGGGAGGGCAGCAGCTGATAAAAGTGCTAAGCTGGCCTAGATACATCTCCATTCATTTTACAGGACTTGTCTGGGTCTCAAAAATCAGATTTTGTGTATCTTTTTTTTTTTTTTGAGATGGAGTCTCGCTCTGTTGCCCAGGCTGGAGTGCAGTGGTGCGATCTCGGCTCACAGAAAGCTCTGCCTACCAGGTTCATGCCATTCTCCTGCCTCAGCCTCCTGAGTAGCTGGGATTACAGGTGCCCGCCACTACCCTTGGCTAACTTTTTTGTATTTTTAGTAGAGACGGGGTTTCACAATGTTAGCCACTATGGTCTTGATCTACTGACCATGTGATCTGCTCACCTCAGCCTCCCAAAGTGCTGGGATTACAGGCACTGGGTATCTTTAAGTGACTATGAGAGCTTGGGCAAGCTGCTAAGATTCCTGGGATGTCAATTTACCATTGATAAAATTAAGAAGACAAATCACAATTCCAAATTAGGTTACATAATTTCATATTGTTGATCTTAAAGAATATTAGTAAATTATTGATTACTTAGAAAATAGTCATAAATGTGTGTTAATTGTAACATGATAAAAATAATCCTAGGCAAAATTTTGGATACATTTATACAACTTCTTGTGAAAACAAGTATTACACAACAGAAACTCGTTTTAAAAGTTAGATTGTGAAATCTGAAAATATGTGTTTAAAAGAATATGAAAACTTTCACTAATGTTCAATAAGATAAACTAGCCACACATTAATTTTGCCTCACACTAAATATCCTTCATGTTGATCTAAGTTATAATGCAGGCTTATAATAGATGACGAACTAATTTTTTGTTTCCTGATATAGTTACTGGACACAGCCGCCTCATTTCTCATCTACATTTTGTATGACTTTTATTCTACATAAAACATAATTATTCCATATTCTACGTTATATTATAATCTTGCAAGAACCACCCCAATGTTTACTATTTACTAAGCATGCTTTTTACATTTCTTATGATTTAGTTTATATTCTAAAAATAAGAAGGAAGAGGAGGAGAAAAAAGGAGGAGGAGGAAGAAGAGCGGAGGGGAGAGGAGGAGAGGGGAGAGGAGGGAAAGGAGAAGGAGGAAGAAGAGGAGGAAGAAGAGGAGGAAGAGGAGGAGGAAGAGGAGGAGGAAGAGGAGGAGGAAAGGGAGGAGGAGGAAAAGGGAAGAGGAGGAAAAGGGAGGAGGAGGAAAAGGGAGGAGGAGGAAAAGGGAGGAGGAGGAAAAGGAGGAGGAGGAAAAGGAGG
>NW_016805609.1:2616167-2620247 GCF_001698545.2 Rhinopithecus bieti
GTCTCACTCTGTCACCCAGGCTGGAGTTCAGTGGCCGGATCTCGGCTCACTGCAAGCTCCGCCTCCCGGGTTCACGCCATTCTCCTGCCTCAGCCTCCCAAGTAGCCCGCCACCTCGCCTGGGTAATTCTTTTGTATTTTTATTAGAGATGGGGTTTCACCATGTTAGCCAGGATGATCTCAATCTTCTGACCTCGTGTTCCACCTGCCTCGGCCTCCCAAAGTGTGGGATTACAGGCGTGAGCCACTGCACCCAGCCTCATCCTTTTCTTTCCAACTATTTACCTCATCGCTGGTTTATTCTACATATACACACTAATACTGAGTTCCGTAAAGAATCACTGAAGAAAAATCAATTACTGGTAATAACACATGATGGAATTTTGCCCTACATTACAAAATGTCATCACCACTTAGCTTTTAAATGCTATAATGGAATGAAATGAAGTAGAAAATATTAGGAAGGAGATCATGGGTAACCAAAAAATTATGGATAAAAGCAACTGTAATCACTTTAATCACGTGAAAGTATATTAATAAGTTTGCAGGCATGAAACATGGTTGTGGCTTCTTGGAGACCTGGAGTTAGCTCTCCTCCTCAGCAAGATTTTCTATTTAGCATAGACTGACTATTACATATTTCAGTAACCCTAAACCCTGCCCTGAAACCCTAGGTAGAGGTTTGGCAAATCAAGTTCTTTTAGATTACATTTTATTTCAATATACCAGAAGACTATTTACACGAAACCAATATTAAGGAAATAATGCTTCATAAAGAGAATAGCCATCTTTAAACATAATGACTGGTGGTTAAATTCTTATACTGTGAGTACTTTTACAAAAGAACACACCCTTATAATCTTCCTATGGGACTTATACTGAACACTTTAAACTTGATAATGCTACATACAAGAGCATTTCCTCATCACTGAAATGAAACAATTCTGAATACAATTGCTGAAATTAAATTTCCTATTTTTTCATTTGAAATAATATAAGAAATCAAAACTTAGCCTGATGTTTGACCCCCAGGACCAATAAACTGAGTTATTTAAAAGAATACAGAAATAACCTTTTTAAAATGAGTTATTTCCCACAGATTTACCATATATTGTTCAAATCTTCAAATTAATTTTGTAAACATAAGGAATGTAAGGTGTGGTCTAATATCTAGCGGAATTTATTAGAATCTAACAGAAAGTTTTGCACTTCAATACTAAATATCTTTAACCCTTTTACAAGTAGGGAGATATGGTCCTTTTTGGCATCTAACTCTGCATATGAATAGCATGAACAGCAGACAGATTTGCCAATGTCAGAAAAATTATCATGGAGTCCGTGAGACTGATCAGTCCAGGAGAAAATATTCAAAGGTGTTGCTCCTCCAGCCTACTAATCAATTCATGCAAAACAAACTATTAGCTTATTAACATACTCCAAGAAGACATCAGTGTCTTCAGGCAAGCCAGCCTAAAAATTAACCACAAAATAATAGAACTCATTTTTCTCACCTAGAAAGTAAGTAGGACAGTGTCATAACATACACATGCTCAGGGCAAGACTACAAACTGTCCAAAATAAATAAATAAATAAGTAAATAAATAAATAAATAAAAGATAGTAGGTTGAAAGAGCTGACCAGCACAAAATCTCCTTAAGCTGATAAGCAACTTCAGCAGTCTCAGAATACAAAATCAATGTGCAAAATCACAAGCATTCCTATACAACAATAATAGACAAACAGCCAAATCATGAGTGAACTCCCATTTACAACGTCTACAAAGAGAATAAAATACCCAGGAATCCAACTTACAAGGGATGTGAAGGACCTCTTCAAGGAGAACTATAAACCACTGCTCAAGGAAATAAGAGGACACAAACAAATAGGAAAACATTCCATGCTCATAGATAGGAAGAATCAGTATCATGAAAACTGCCATGCTGCCCAAAGTAATTTATAGATTCAATGCTATCTCCATCAAGCTACCACTGACTATCTTCACTGAATTAGAAAAAAAACTACTTTAAATTTCATATGGAACCAAAAAAGAGTGTGCATAACCAAGTAAATCCTAAGCAAAAAGAATAAAGCTGGAGGCATCATGCTACCTGACTTCAAACTACACTATAAGGCTACAGTAACCAAAACAGCATGGTACTGGTACCAAAACAGATATATAGACCAACGGAAACGAACAGAGGCCTCAGAAATAACACCACACATCTACAACTATCTGATCTTTGACAAACCTGACAAAAACAAGCAATGGGGAAAGGATTCCCTATTTAATAAATGGTGTTGGAAAAACTGGCTAGCCATAGGCAGAAAACTGAAACTGGACCCCTTCCTTACAACTTAATCAAAAACTAACTCAAGATGGATTAAAGACTTCAATGTTAGACCTAAAATCGTAAGAACCCTAGAAGAAAACCTAGGCAATACCATTCAGGACACAGGCATGGGCAAATACTTCATGACTAAAACACCAAAAGCAATGGCAGCAAAAGCCAAAATTCAAAAATGGGGCCTAATTAAACTAAAGAGCTTCTGCACAACAAAAGAGACTATCATCAGAGGGAACAGGCAACCTACAGAATGGGAGCCTGTCTGACAAAGGACTAATATCCAGAATCTACAAGGAACTTAGACAAATTTACAAGAGAAAAACAAACAACCCCATCAAAAAATGAGCTAAGGACATGAACAGACAATCCTCAAAAGAAGACATATATGTGGCCAACAAACATGGAAAAAAAGCTCATCATCACTGGTCGTTAGAGAAATGCAAATCAAAACCACAATGAGATACCATCTCACACCAGTTAGAATGGCGATCACTAAAAAGTCAGGAAACAACAGATGCTGGAGAGGATGTGGAGAAATAGGGACACTTTTACACTGTTGGTGAGAGTGTAAATTAGTTCAACCATTGTGGAAGACAAAAGTGTGGCGATTCCTCAAGTATCTAGAACCAGAAATACCATTTCACCCAGCAATCCCATTACTGCGTATATACCCAAAGGATTATAAATCGTTCTACCATACAGACACATGCACACATATGTTTATTGCAGCACTGTTCACAATAGCAAAGATTTGGAACCAACCTAAATTCCCATCAATGGTAGACTGGATAAAAAAAATGTGGCACATATTCACCATGGAATACTATGCAGCCATAAAAAAGGATGAGTTCATGTCTTTTGCAGGGACATGGATGAAGCTGGAAATCATCATTCTCAGCAAACAAACACAGCAACAGAAAACCAAACACTACATGTTCTCACTCATAAGTGGGAGTTGAACAGTGAGAACACATGGACACAGGGAGGGGAACATCACGCACCAGGCCCTGTTGCAAGGTGGGGGACCAGGGGAGGGAGAGCATTAGGAGAAATACCTAATGTAGATAACGGGTTGATGGGTGCAGCAAACCACCATTGCACATGTATACCTATGTAACTAGCCTGCATGTTCTGCCCATGTATCCCAGAACCTAAAGTATAACAACAACAACAACAACAACAACAAAAAAGAGCTGACCACAAACTTTGACAGCACTGCTCACTAACTCAGAAAGGCTCTGTAAACACTTCAGCCATCCCTTTTTGAAACTTTGTTTACTTGAGGAATAAAAATCACATCTAATGACTCAGATATTCCTTAAAGTAAGTGAGAGCCTGATTTAGCTCCACTCCAACAAAACCTAAAACCAAGCCTTCAGAAGGCCAAGATGATCTGCCAGTAATTTAATCGCCTACCAGAATAACGTTCAACGCTCTTCAGAGGGAAATGACGGAAGGCAAAGTCTACATGATGTGTCACACATAATGTGTCCAACAAATTAGCAGAGAAACATGAAAATATGACTCAGTCTAGAGAAAAGTCAGCAGAAACAGACCCAGTTAGAAGGCACACTGAGATGGGGATCTCAGAAGAGACATGAAAAAATGTAAAAGTAATGAAAATCCTAAAACTGATAAAAAGCAGTATCTGAAATAAAACACAACTAGCTGCAAAAAAAAAAAAAAAAAAAAAAAAAAAAAAAAAAAAAAAAAAAAAAAAAAATAAAAAAATTAAC
>NW_016805609.1:2620850-2625381 GCF_001698545.2 Rhinopithecus bieti
AGTTAATTTATAAACTTAACGTGATCACAATAAAATCTTTTTTCTGGAGCTACACAAGTTGTAATGCAGTTCAAATAGAAAATTGATATACAAGAATAACTAGAAAAACAGTGAAAGAAACGAGCTTTAAGGGAAAAATAACTTTACGTGATACATATGCTACAACACCTCCAAAATTTAAAAAATGTGGGTACCAATGCAAGAATTGACAAACCAATGGAATGGAATAAGTCCTAAAATAGACTCAATAACATAGAACTTTAGCATATGATAAAGGTGGCACCTTGAACTGCTGGGTCAACGACACACATTTAAATAAATCATGTTGTGATAATTATCAGCTATTTGGGAAAAGATAACATTAGATCTGTTCATCATGCCATATATAGCATATGACTCCATTTATTTAGTACTCTAGAAAAGGCAAACCTATAGGGCTAGACAACAGATCTGTGAGTTCTGGAGGCTGGGTGATGGAGACAGGAGTTGACTCTGAGGGGGTAGCAGGAGAATTTCGGGGGTGATGGAGCTGTTCTATATGAACTTTGCTGGTGAACATGTGACTATACATTTGATAAAATTCAGAACTAGACACAACACAGATTTTTTTGGTATGGAAATTTACAAAAATAGGTTGTGGGTAAGGGATGGAATTCAGACAGTGTCAAACAAATCTATCTGTATTATAAATAAATCTCATAATTACACTGACTAGATCCAGGGAATAAAACCAACCTACGTAACTTTGAAAACAGGATTTTGACTGAACATTGTAAGGCTAAAGACAAAAAGAAGTCTACACAACATTGGATTGAAGTTGATGCATTTGTTTCTGCTGGGACATGGTTTAGCATTTCTGCAACTATACATATGCCAGGATTGAATAAAAGTGTAAATGCACTGCAGACAATGAGGTCAGATTTAGCATTGCCAGAGAAAGAATTTACAAATAAGCAAAGGGGAAAGGCTAGAATAAATCCAGTAGTGCTGGGCTGGAGTGAAAGGTATCGGTATGGACTGATGATTTTGTTATATATGCATATAGCTAAATACAAAAGATCAATATGTGTGTGAATGCATGGGTTGGTGAAGTGGTTTGGCTGTGTCCCAACCCAAATCTCATCTTGAATTACCCTGTGTTGTGGGAGGGACCCAGTGGGAGGTAACTGAATCATGGGGGCAAGTCTTTCTCATGCTATTCTTGTGATAGTGAATAAGTCTCACGAGATCTGATGGTTTTTAAAAGGAGAGTTTCCCTGCACAAGCTCTCTTCTCGTTTGCTGCCATGCAAAACATGCCTTTCACCTTCCGCCATGATTGTGAGGACTCCCCAGCCATGTAGAACGGTAAGTCCAATAAACCTTTCTATAAATTGCCCAGTCTCAGGTATGTCTTTATCAGCAATCTGTGAAAATGGACTAATACAGTTGGCATATGTACATATATTTCTTAGCTCTATCTATTGAATGAAACTAACAGCAGTGACACCCAGTAGCAGTGAGCACACCTAGCTAACAGATTTTTGTTTCTTACTACCATTTTCCAGTAAAACAAACCAGGGCTCCTTGTAGAAGTGGTCATTCTAGAGGAAGAACAGGAAAACTATACAAGAGAACCCGGATGATTTGGGGTGCCAGGAAGTAAGAAAGTGCCAAAAAGCAACAACAACCATCACCACCACCAAAAATCAGTTTGTGTCAAAAGGGCACGGAAGACAATGTGAAAAAGCTCCCAAAGTTGGAACATCCTGTGCATTAAAATAAAAATTACAGTATTGCAATAATACTATGAGTCTATATTGGTTATATAAATAGCTGAATAAACTGGGAAGAAGAACTCTGTCTTATAAAAAATTTCAATTGATACATATAGGAGGAAAGAGGAAAGTAAAAAATTACCAGTGGGACACCACAGTAAAATTTGCTGCAGGCAATATCCACTGATGAATACTAAATGTGTCAACAAACGTTTAAGCAGAAACAGGCTATTTGCATAAATCTCAAAATATCCTACCCTAATATTTATTACAACAGGAAAAAAAGTAACTTCATGGTGAAGAAATCTGGCAGACGCCACCTTAACCAAATCATTAACGTTTACATCACTAACAATGTGACATATTACTATCATGTACATCCGGTATGATACACTGAGAAGGGCATATCACTTCTGTGGTATCTCTTCCAATAATGCACAACCTCAACCTATTCACTAGAAAACTACAGATGATTTACAAAATGAGTGACAAGTACCCTTCAAAATTGCCAAGATTACAAAACACAAGTAAATATATTGAACGCTCAATAGGAGAAGGGTAAGGGGACATGAGAACTAAATTCAATGTAGAATCCTAGATTGGATCCTGGAAAAGAAAAAGAAACTAGTAAAAACAAACAAACAAACAAACAAACAACAACAAAAAAAAAACAACTGGTAAAAAAAATCAAATAAAATCTGTAATTCAGTTAATAGTACATACCAATGTTAAGTTCTTAGTTTTGATAATTTTCCTCTGGATATGGAAGATGTTAACTTAAAGGGAAGTGGAGAAAAGTATATATGAGGACATTCCACTTTTGTATAGCTTCTACATTAAAAATAATACCATAAACAAAGTCAAAGAAAAGTTACACATTGGGAGAAAATACTTGCAACACATCACAGATAAAGAGCTGATCTCCCCAAAGTGTAAAGAGCTTCCAAAAATTGAGGCAGAGAGGATGAGCAAAAGACAGAAACAATTTATTTAAAATGGTTTAAGAATGGTCCTTATGCAGATGAAACACTTCACTCAGAAAAAAACACAGAGTAACACCACACAGAAACACTGTTTCTCATCTATCAAAATGAGAAAGATTATGTTGGCAGGGCTGTGGGGAAACAGACACTTTTAAATATCACTTTTAAATATCTTCTCCATAAAGTTTGGCACATTTCGCTTTTACTCTTTTATTCAGCCATTCTACCTCAAGAACTTTATCCTGAAAACACACTTTTGAAACACATTGCAAAAGCAGTGAAAACTAGGAATATGCCCAAATAGAAAGACTGGGGATATCATTTATATGATAAATATGAATAAATTATGATACAATCACACAATTGAGTATTATACAGCTATAAAAAGTAATTAGTAAGCTCCATGAAGTGATATGAAACAATTTCCAAGATGTATTATTAATTGAAAATGTGAAGAGAAAATAATATATACCCAAGTGCTGGCAAGGATGTGCAGCAACAAAAACTCAGTCATTGCTGGTGAGAAAGTAAAATAGTATCGTCATTTTGAACGACAATGTAGCAGTTTTTACAAAACTAAATGTAGGCTTACTGTAAGATCCAGCAACTATGCTCCTAGATCTTTACCCCAATCAGCCAAACTACGTCCACACAAAAACCTGCACACACATATTTGTAGCAGCTTTATTCATAGTTGTAAAAAATTGGAATGAGCCAAAATGTCTTTTAATAAGTGAATTAAACAAAATAAAAACTGTGGTCCATCTGTACAATGGTTTATCATTCAGTGATAAAAAGAAATGAGCTATCAAGCTACAACAAAATGAATCTTTTAATGCCTATTACTAAGTCTATGAAATTTTAACATATCTGCAATAGTCTACCCTTTGTATAAGAAAGGTAAAAAAATAAATATGCTTATTTTTGCCAAAGGAAACTCAAGTAGAATAAGCCAGAGAATTATATAGATTTCCCATAAGGGCTTAGCATAGGGAAAGGAGGGAGGTTAAAGGGTGAAAGGATTAGGGAATGGATCCACACTTCCCTTAGTGTATTTTTTAAGTATAATTTTGACTATGGGAGCACATAAATGTTTTATTTAGGATACAAAATAAGTTAAAAGGAAGCAAAGGAACTCAGAACTGAATGGAAACAAAAATAAATGTACTCAAGTATATTTCACAATAATAAATTACACTGAAAAATAAAGAAAAGAACTAGTCCAAGTAGCTTCTGATCAATGTATTTTGACAATACAACTTCACTATCAGTGTGGGAAGGGGATTCAAATACATCCTGAACTTTTAGTAGTAGGTTGCTTTTTGTAATGGCATGGGGTGGCCATTCTGGAGTTATTTTATGTATATTATGTTGGACAATGAATAAATCTGTTGATATTGTTAAGAGGACACTCACATGGAAGAAAGGAGATACAAATACGGAATGAAAGAAAGCACAGAAGAATCCTGTGAGATTGGCTTGAAGTTATTCACATAAAATAATTACGGAAAGTAATTTCATAAAGAGAAAAGGGTAAATAGATATTTATATTCTATCTCTGTTCACTGAAAGGGCCTCCAAGCAATAACATCTCAGGAGCAGCAAGCACTCCCAGAACCCAGATACTGGTTTCTAACATAGTATTTCCCATTAGAAGGAACAAAAGATCCAGGAATCTTTGAAGAAATGGATTATTCCAGTTCTGATGCAGGGAAAATATAAGATGAGCTTGAGTCATCTTATGAAGCCAGAAAGTAAGGTGTTCTTTTTTTTTTTTTTTTTTTTTTTTTTT